>NC_086445.1:631547954-631847954 GCF_028390025.1 Pseudophryne corroboree
AGAGACTCCAGACTCTAAGTAGCTGCTCAGTGTATACTGAGTGAGTATATAGGGGCATTCTGCTCTGTATTCTGCTGTATTGGCTGTGCTGTGTCCACAGACTCAATAGAGGCTGTGCAGTGTATAGTGACTGTGTATATAGGGACAGGCTGCGCTGTACTCTGCTGTATTGGCTGTGCTGTGTCCAGAATCAAGAGACTCCAGACTCACAAGTGACTGCACAGTGTATACTGAGTGAGTATATAGGGGCATGCTGCTCTGTACTCTGCTGTATTGGCTATGCTGTGTCCACAGACTCAATAGAGGCTGTGCAGTGTTTAGTGACGGTGTATATAGAGACAGGCTGCGCTGTACTCTGCTGTATTGGCTGTGCTGTGTCCAGAGACTCCAGACTCAATAGAGGCTGTGCTCTGTTTAGTGGGTGACTGTGTATATAGGAGCACACTGCATGCTGCACTGTACTCTGCTTTATTGGCTGTTCTGTGTCCAGAGACACCAGACTCACAAGTGGCTGCGCAGTGTATAGTGACTGTGTATATAGGGGCACGCTGCTCTGTACTCTGCTGTTTTGGCTGTGCTGTGTCCACAGACTCCAGACTCACAAGTCACTGTGCAGTGTATAGTTTGCGTATATAGGGACATACTGTGCTGTACTCTGCTGTATTTGCTTCCCTGTGTCCAGAGACTCCAGACTCAATAGAGGCTGTGCTTTGTTTAGTGAGTGACTGTGCATATAGGGGCACACTGCGCTGTACTCTGCCATATTGGCTGTGCTGTGTCCAGATACTCCAGACTCAACAGTGGCTGTGCTCTGTATAGTGACTTGGTACAGGGGCATGCTACTGTATGCTGGACTGTATTCTGCTGTAAATTGTACTGTTTGGTGCGCTTTACTTTAGTGCACTTCGTTCACGTGCATTTATAAGCCCTGTGATCCACGTAGTTTGAACCGAGCTGCAAGTTAAAAAACAGAATATATATATATATTTATTGTTTGTACTGTTTGGTGCACTTTACCCTTGTTCACATGCATTCATAAGCCCTGTGATCCACACAGTTTGAAATGAGCTGCAAGTTAAAAAAAATTATATCTAATTTGCACTTTGTTGTGCTATACCCTAGTGCGCTTTGTTCATGTGTATCTATAAGCCAAGTGATCCATGCAGTTTGAACTAAGCTGCAAGTTCAAAAACAGAAATGTTAAAATATATATATATATATATATATATATATATATATATCTGTTGTTTGTACTGTTTGGTGCATTTTTACCCTATTGCACTTTTTTTCACTTGCATCTATAAGCCCTGTGATCCACGCAGTTTGAACTGAGCTGCAAGTTCAAAAACAGAAAAATATATATGTAGATCTGTTGTTTGTACTGTTTGGTGCGTCTTACACTAGTGCCTTTTGTTCATGTGCATCTATAAGCCTTGTGATCTATGCAGTTTGAACCATGCTGCAAGGTCAAAAACAGCTCGGATCCACTCAGAAACGATAAGTATGGGCAGGTTCGTGTTATGATCTGGGGAGTATATCAGGACTGAGTGTTGATAGAAATGATCCGGGAAATGAATCTGGATGGAGTGTTGTGCAAGCCCAGCAATCCTCAAGTCTCCTGTGTACTAAAGCTTCACCTTTAGCAGCCACCTTTCCCAGGTGATTAAGTCCACCCAGTACTCAGATGCCCCCAGGTCAAACTATTGGAGGCTGGGCAAGTGCAAGGAAATATGCTGGGGTTGACACCCACCTGGCATGGAGTGGGTTAAAGTTGGACAGACGGGCACACACTAGACACGGACTAGATAAAGCTGGACTGGCAGGTACTGGTAAATAGCAGGAGTATAACACAGTAGGATCAGGACTGGATAAGACACATATCAACTGGTACATAAATGACAAGCAATGCTCCGAGCCCACAGTGATTGCTACTGGCAACCACAAAAGTGTATAACAATTAAATACAGAGAGGGAAAGCAGAACAGACATACAAACAACACAGAATGCTCCAGGCCAGTGGATGTTACTCCTGGCAACCACAGTACCACCACAAAGGAGCAGTGTAGAAGATAGACAAGGACAGATTGAGACAAGGGATTGGTGTGAGGACAGACTGTTAGGGCTGAGACTATGTACACCGTGAGAGTGGCCTGAGAGAGGCCACTCACAATGCACTCACAAACACATAAAACAGGGACATAAAAGATGGACTGATTGCAGGGCAAACAAAGAAGGATTCTGCAAAACTATAGCTAAGAAGCAGTGTTCCATGACTGGGACTTGATACTGAGGACCAAATACTCATGCAGCAACCCAATTCTATGACCAGCATGGAATAATGAGCAGACTGGGGATATAAAGGGAGCACTAACCAATGACAAGGTTCAATTAGTGATGAGCGGGTTCGGTTCCTCGGAATCCGAACCCGCCCGAACTTCAGCTTTTTTTACACGGATCCGAGCGACTCGGATCTTCCCGCCTTGCTCGGTTAACCCGAGCGCGCCCGAACGTCATCATGACGCTGTCGGATTCTCGCGAGGCTCGGATTCTATCGCGAGACTCGGATTCTATATAAGGAGCCGCGCGTCGCCGCCATTTTACACGTGCATTGAGATTGATAGTGAGAGGACGAGAGGACGTGGCTGGCGTCCTCTCCGTTTAGAGAAGAAATAGATAGGAGAGTGAGAGTGAGACAGTGACACTTCATTTACTGGAGCTTAGGAGGAGTACTCAGACAGAGAGTGCAGAATTTTGCTGATAGTATTAGTTAGTTATACTAGTGACAGAGTGAGACAGTGACACTTCATTTACTGGAGCTTAGGAGGAGTACTCAGACAGAGAGTGCAGAATTTTGCTGATAGTATTAGTTAGTTATACTAGTGACTGACCAGTGACCACCAGTGCAGTTTTATATTATTTAATATAATCCGTTCTCTGCCTGAAAAAACGATACACAGTGACTCAGTCACATACCATATCTGTGCTCAGCCCAGTGTGCTGCTGCATCATCTATGTATAATATCTGACTGTGCTCACACAGCTTAATTGTGGGGGAGACTGGGGAGCAGTTAGGTTATAGCAGGAGCCAGGAGTACATATTAAAATTAAACAGTGCACACTTTTTTTCTGCAGGAGTGCCACTGCCAGTGTGACTGACCAGTGACCTGACCACCAGTATATAGTATACTATATTGTATTGTGAATGTCTGCCTGTAAAAGTTAAACACACGTCGTGTGACTTGTGTGGTGTTTTTTTATTCTATAAAATAAAAAACTCATTCTGCTGACAGACAGTGTCCAGCAGGTCCGTCATTATATAATATATACCTGTCCGGCTGCAGTAGTGATATATATATATTTTTTATATCATTATTTATCATCCAGTCGCAGCAGACACAGTACGGTAGTTCACGGCTGTAGCTACCTCTGTGTCGGCACTCGGCAGTCCATCCATAATTGTATACCACCTACCCGTGGTTTTTTTTTTCTTTCTTCTTTATACATACTACATCTCATTATCATCCAGTCTATATTAGCAGCAGACACAGTACAGTACGGTAGTCCACGGCTGTAGCTACCTCTGTGTCGGCACTCGGCAGTCCGTCCATAATTGTATACCACCTACCCGTGGTTTTTTTTTTCTTTCTTCTTTATACATACTACATCTCATTATCAACCAGTCTATATTAGCAGCAGACACAGTACGGTAGTCCACGGCTGTAGCTACCTCTGTCGGCACTCGGCAGTCCATCCATAATTGTATACCACCTACCCGTGGTTTTTGTTTCTTTCTTCTTTATACATACTACATCTCATTATCATCCAGTCTATATTAGCAGCAGACACAGTACAGTACGGTAGTCCACGGCTGTAGCTACCTCTGTGTCGGCACTCGGCAGTCCATCCATAATTGTATACCACCTACCCGTGGTTTTTTTTTCTTTCTTCTTTATACATACATACTACATCTCTTTATCAACCAGTCTATATTAGCAGCAGACACAGTACGGTAGTCCACGGCTGTAGATACCTCTGTGTCGGCACTCGGCAGTCCATCCATAATTGTATACCACCTACCCGTGGTTTTTTTTTCTTTCTTCTTTATACATACATACTACATCTCATTATCAACCAGTCTATATTAGCAGCAGACACAGTACGGTAGTCCACGGCTGTAGCTACCTCTGTGTCGGCACTCGGCAGTCCATCCATAATTGTATACCACCTACCCGTGGTTTTTTTTTCTTTCTTCTTTATACATACATACTACATCTCTTTATCAACCAGTCTATATTAGCAGCAGACACAGTACGGTAGTCCACGGCTGTAGCTACCTCTGTGTCGGCACTCGGCAGTCCGTCCATAATTGTATACCACCTACCCGTGTTTTTTTTTCTTTCTTCTTTATACATACATACTACATCTCTTTATCAACCAGTCTATATTAGCAGCAGACACAGTACGGTAGTCCACGGCTGTAGCTACCTCTGTGTCGGCACTCGGCAGTCCATCCATAATTGTATACCACCTACCCGTGGTTTTTTTTTCTTTCTTCTTTATACATACATACTACATCTCATTATCATCCAGTCTATATTAGCAGCAGACACAGTACAGTACGGTAGTCCACGGCTGTAGCTACCTCTGTGTCGGCACTCGGCAGTCCATCCATAATTGTATACCACCTAACCGTGGTTTTTTTTCTTTCTTCTTTATACATACATACTACATCTCATTATCATCCAGTCTATATTAGCAGCAGACACAGTACAGTACGGTAGTCCATGGCTGTAGCTACCTCTGTGTCGGCACTCGGCAGTCCATCCATAATTGTATACCACCTACCCGTGGTTTTTTTTTCTTTCTTCTTTATACATACATACTACATCTCTTTATCAACCAGTCTATATTAGCAGCAGACACAGTACGGTAGTTCACGGCTGTAGCTACCTCTGTGTCGGCACTCGGCAGTCCATCCATAATTGTATACCACCTACCCGTGTTTTTTTTTTCTTTCTTCTTTATACATACTACATCTCATTATCATCCAGTCTATATTAGCAGCAGACACAGTACAGTACGGTAGTCCACGGCTGTAGCTACCTCTGTGTCGGCACTCGGCAGTCCATCCATAATTGTATACCACCTACCCGTGGTTTTTTTTTCTTTCTTCTTTATACATACATACTACATCTCATTATCAACCAGTCTATATTAGCAGCAGACACAGTACGGTAGTCCACGGCTGTAGCTACCTCTGTGTCGGCACTCGGCAGTCCGTCCATAATTGTATACCACCTACCCGTGTTTTTTTTTCTTTCTTCTTTATACATACATACTACATCTCATTATCATCCAGTCTATATTAGCAGCAGACACAGTACAGTACAATAGTCCACGGCTGTAGCTACCTCTGTGTCGGCACTCGGCAGTCCATCCATAATTGTATACTAGTATCCATCCATCTCCATTGTTTACCTGAGGTGCCTTTTAGTTGTGCCTATTAAAATATGGAGAACAAAAATGTTGAGGTTCCAAAATTAGGGAAAGATCAAGATCCACTTCCACCTCGTGCTGAAGCTGCTGCCACTAGTCATGGCCGAGACGATGAAATGCCAGCAACGTCGTCTGCCAAGGCCGATGCCCAATGTCATAGTACAGAGCATGTCAAATCCAAAACACCAAATATCAGTAAAAAAAGGACTCCAAAACCTAAAATAAAATTGTCGGAGGAGAAGCGTAAACTTGCCAATATGCCATTTACCACACGGAGTGGCAAGGAACGGCTGAGGCCCTGGCCTATGTTCATGGCTAGTGGTTCAGCTTCACATGAGGATGGAGGCACTCAGCCTCTCGCTAGAAAAATGAAAAGACTCAAGCTGGCAAAAGCAGTAGAACCGCAAAGAACTGTGCGTTCTTCGAAATCCCAAATCCACAAGGAGAGTCCAATTGTGTCGGTTGCGATGCCTGACCTTCCCAACACTGGACGTGAAGAGCATGCGCCTTCCACCATTTGCATGCCCCCTGCAAGTGCTGGAAGGAGCACCCGCAGTCCAGTTCCTGATAGTCAGATTGAAGATGTCAGTGTTGAAGTACACCAGGATGAGGAGGATATGGGTGTTGCTGGCGCTGGGGAGGAAATTGACCAGGAGGATTCTGATGGTGAGGTGGTTTGTTTAAGTCAGGCACCCGGGGAGACACCTGTTGTCCGTGGGAGGAATATGGCCGTTGACATGCCTGGTGAAAATACCAAAAAAATCAGCTCTTCGGTGTGGAACTATTTCACCAGAAATGCGGACAACAGGTGTCAAGCCGTGTGTTCCCTTTGTCAAGCTGTAATAAGTAGGGGTAAGGACGTTAACCACCTCGGAACATCCTCCCTTATACGTCACCTGCAGCGCATTCATAATAAGTCAGTGACAAGTTAAAAAACTTTGGGTGACAGCGGAAGCAGTCCACTGACCAGTAAATCCCTTCCTCTTGTAACCAAGCTCACGCAAACCACCCCACCAACTCCCTCAGTGTCAATTTCCTCCTTCCCCAGGAATGCCAATAGTCCTGCAGGCCATGTCACTGGCAATTCTGACGATTCCTCTCCTGCCTGGGATTCCTCCGATGCATCCTTGCGTGTAACGCCTACTGCTGCTGGCGCTGCTGTTGTTGCTGCTGGGAGTCGATGGTCATCCCAGAGGGGAAGTCGTAAGACCACTTTTACTACTTCCACCAAGCAATTGACTGTCCAACAGTCCTTTGCGAGGAAGATGAAATATCACAGCAGTCATCCTACAGCAAAGCGGATAACTGAGGCCTTGGCATCCTGGGTGGTGAGAAACGTGGTTCCGGTATCCATCATTACTGCAGAGCCAACTAGAGACTTGTTGGAGGTACTGTGTCCCCGGTACCAAATACCATCTAGGTTCCATTTCTCTAGGCAGGCGATACCGAAAATGTACACAGACCTCAGAAAAAGAGTCACCAGTGTCCTAAAAAATGCAGTTGTACCCAATGTCCACTTAACCACGGACATGTGGACAAGTGGAGCAGGGCAGGGTCAGGACTATATGACTGTGACAGCCCACTGGGTAGATGTATGGACTCCCGCCGCAAGAACAGCAGCGGCGGCACCAGTAGCAGCATCTCGCAAACGCCAACTCTTTCCTAGGCAGGCTACGCTTTGTATCACCGGTTTCCAGAATACGCACACAGCTGAAAACCTCTTACGGCAACTGAGGAAGATCATCGCGGAATGGCTTACCCCAATTGGACTCTCCTGTGGATTTGTGGCATCGGACAACGCCAGCAATATTGTGTGTGCATTAAATATGGGCAAATTCCAGCACGTCCCATGTTTTGCACATACCTTGAATTTGGTGGTGCAGAATTTTTTAAAAAACGACAGGGGCGTGCAAGAGATGCTGTCGGTGGCCAGAAGAATTGCGGGACACTTTCGGCGTACAGGCACCACGTACAGAAGACTGGAGCACCACCAAAAACTACTGAACCTGCCCTGCCATCATCTGAAGCAAGAAGTGGTAACGAGGTGGAATTCAACCCTCTATATGCTTCAGAGGTTGGAGGAGCAGCAAAAGGCCATTGAAGCCTATACAATTGAGCACGATATAGGAGGTGGAATGCACCTGTCTCAAGCGCAGTGGAGAATGATTTCAACGTTGTGCAAGGTTCTGATGCCCTTTGAACTTGCCACACGTGAAGTCAGTTCAGACACTGCCAGCCTGAGTCAGGTCATTCCCCTCATCAGGCTTTTGCAGAAGAAGCTGGAGACATTGAAGGAGGAGCTAACACGGAGCGATTCCGCTAGGCATGTGGGACTTGTGGATGGAGCCCTTAATTCGCTTAACAAGGATTCACGGGTGGTCAATCTGTTGAAATCAGAGCACTACATTTTGGCCACCATGCTCGATCCTAGATTTAAAGCCTACCTTGGATCTCTCTTTCCGGCAGACACAAGTCTGCTGGGGTTGAAAGACCTGCTGGTGAGAAAATTGTCAAGTCAAGCGGAACGCGACCTGTCAACATCTCCTCCTTCACATTCTCCCGCAACTGGGGGTGCGAGGAAAAGGCTCAGAATTCCGAGCCCACCCGCTGGCGGTGATGCAGGGCAGTCTGGAGCGACTGCTGATGCTGACATCTGGTCCGGACTGAAGGACCAGACAACGATTACGGACATGTCGTCTACTGTCACTGCATATGATTCTCTCAACATTGAAAGAATGGTGGAGGATTATATGAGTGACCGCATCCAAGTAGGCACGTCACACAGTCCGTACTTATACTGGCAGGAAAAAGAGGCAATTTGGAGGCCCTTGCACAAACTGGCTTTATTCTACCTAAGTTGCCCTCCCACAAGTGTGTACTCCGAAAGAGTGTTTAGTGCCGCCGCTCACCTTGTCAGCAATCGGCGTACGAGGTTACATCCAGAAAATGTGGAGAAGATGATGTTCATTAAAATGAATTATAATCAATTCCTCCGCGGAGACATTGACCAGCAGCAATTGCCTCCACAAAGTACACAGGGAGCTGAGATGGTGGATTCCAGTGGGGACGAATTGATAATCTGTGAGGAGGGGGATGTACACGGTGATATATCGGAGGATGATGATGAGGTGGACATCTTGCCTCTGTAGAGCCAGTTTGTGCAAGGAGAGATTAATTGCTTCTTTTTTGGGGGGGGTCCAAACCAACCCGGCATATCAGTCACAGTCGTGTGGCAGACCCTGTCACTGAAATGATGGGTTGGTTAAAGTGTGCATGTCCTGTTTATACAACATAAGGGTGGGTGGGAGGGCCCAAGGACAATTCCATCTTGCACCTCTTTTTTCTTTTATTTTTCTTTGCGTCATGTGCTGTTTGGGGAGGGTTTTTTGGAAGGGCCATCCTGCGTGACACTGCAGTGACACTCCTAGATGGGCCCGGTGTTTGTGTCGGCCACTAGGGTCGCTTATCTTACTCACACAGTCAGCTACCTCATTGCGCCTCTTTTTTTCTTTGCGTCATGTGCTGTTTGGGGTGGGTTTTTTGGAAGGGCCATCCTGCGTGACACTGCAGTGCCACTCCTAGATGGGCCCGGTGTTTGTGTCGGCCACTAGGGTCGCTTATCTTACTCACACAGTCAGCTACCTCATTGCGCCTCTTTTTTTCTTTGCGTCATGTGCTGTTTGGGGAGGGTTTTTTGGAAGGGCCATCCTGCGTGACACTGCAGTGACACTCCTAGATGGGCCCGGTGTTTGTGTCGGCCACTAGGGTCGCTTATCTTACTCACACAGTCAGCTACCTCATTGCTCCTCTTTTTTTCTTTGCGTCATGTGCTGTTTGGGGAGGGTTTTTTGGAAGGGACATCCTGCGTGACACTGCAGTGCCACTCCTAGATGCGCCCGGTGTTTGTGTCGGCCACTAGGGTCGCTTATCTTACTCACACAGTCAGCTACCTCATTGCGCCTCTTTTTTTCTTTGCGTCATGTGCTGTTTGGGGAGGGTTTTTTGGAAGGGACATCCTGCGTGACACTGCAGTGCCACTCCTAGATGGGCCCGGTGTTTGTGTCGGCCACTAGGGTCGCTTATCTTACTCACACAGCGACCTCGGTGCAAATTTTAGGACTAAAAATAATATTGTGAGGTGTGAGGTGTTCAGAATAGACTGAAAATGAGTGTAAATTATGGTTTTTGAGGTTAATAATACTTTGGGATCAAAATGACCCCCAAATTCTATGATTTAAGCTGTTTTTTAGGGTTTTTTGAAAAAAACACCCGAATCCAAAACACACCCGAATCCGACCAAAAAAATTCGGTGAGGTTTTGCCAAAACGCGGTCGAACCCAAAACACGGCCGCGGAACCGAACCCAAAACCAAAACACAAAACCCGAAAAATTTCCGGCGCTCATCTCTAGGTTCAATACAGACAAGCCCCCTTTAATTACTAACTCGGTGCAACTGTGCTGCTGCACATCAACCGGACTCCTGACTTTAACAAGAAACCACATGCTGGAGTAAAGTAACAAGGCATTTCGCCACAGATGTGCTGCTACAGCAATTAGACAGAATAGAGCTGCAATTAAACTGACAGAACAGAGCTGCAGACAGCACACGTAATGGGCAGTACACATGGGGAGATGTGTGCTGACGATCTAGCACAGACCGCTCAGCACACATCTACACCCCGCTCAGCACACAGAGCGATGTGTGATGTGCGAGGAGGGCGATCATTTCACCCAGCGGTGAAATGAGCAATGTGCTAGATTGTGTCTGCATGCAAACCAATCTCGTACTGGCGATAGCGACGCGTAGGGCCGCGCATCACTATCGCTGTGGGGCTTACACATGGAGAGATCTGTGCTTAATTTCTAAGCAATCTAGACAGATTAGATTTTAAGCATGGATCTCTCCATGTGTACCCCCTTAACAGTTTGATTTTCATAAAACCGAACCCACACATCTCTAATAATAACATATTAATTATCTTTGTTGGTAACATACTTTTTAAAGCCTAACATTGACAACAAACTGTTTTGATTTCTTCTTTTCTTAAATCTTATCTTTTTGTAATCTTAGCACTTGAGATTGACCCAATGGTTTAGAGATGTAAAGGGGGTACACACGGAGCGATCGCTGCTTAAAATCTAAGCAATCTGACTAGATTGCTTAGATTTTAAGCGAGATCGCTCCGTGTGTACCCCTCACAGCGATAGCGATGCGCAGCCCCGCGCATCGCTACCGCTGCTGCTAGATTGGCCTGCATGCAGGCCAATCTAGCAGGTCGCTCAATTCACCCGCTGGGTGAAATGAGCGGCCCCCCATCTCCACCGTCACGCTCAGCACAGATCGTGCTGTGCTGAGCGGCGGCAGAGATGTGTGCTGAGCGGTTCGCTCAGCACACATCTATACCGCATCGGCCAGTGAGTACTGGCCTTTAAGCATTACCTTAGCTGGGAGTTAATATTTTTTTATGGTTTAATCTATACTGTATTTTTAAACATCACTGTCCATCTCCAGCAGCTGGACAACATAAAATACATCAATGAGTATCAACAGAGGTCAAAGAGGGTTATTCAAAGATGACCTCAGATCCCTGCATATGCAGCCAGATCTGCGTTCATCTACTCACATTCCGGGGGCTGCCCAGCACAGGGCATGGCTGCCCAGCATGTGCTAACTCGCCTCCCAATGCATCTACAATTAGATTGCGGACCCAACGGAACTCAGGTTGACCCCCTGCAGCATAGCCTTTTTTCTCTGACGTCCTAGTGGATGCTGGGAACTCCGTAAGGACCATGGGGAATAGCGGCTCCGCAGGAGACTGGGCACAAAAGTAAAGCTTTAGGACTACCTGGTGTGCACTGGCTCCTCCCCCTATGACCCTCCTCCAAGCCTCAGTTAGATTTTTGTGCCCGGCCGAGAAGGGTGCACACTAGGGGCTCTCCTGAGCTTCTTAGTGAAAGTTTAGTTTTAGGTTTTTTATTTTCAGTGAGACCTGCTGGCAACAGGCTCACTGCATCGAGGGACTAAGGGGAGAAGAAGCGAACCTGCCTGCTTGCAGCCAGCTTGGGCTTCTTGGCTACTGGACACCATTAGCTCCAGAGGGACCGAACACAGGCCCAGCCTCGGAGTCCGGTCCCAGAGCCGCGCCGCCGGCCCCCTTACAGAGCCAGAAGCAAGAAGAGGTCCGGAAAATCAGCGGCAGAAGACATCAGTCTTCACCAAGGTAGCGCACAGCACTGCAGCTGTGCGCCATTGCTCCTCATACACACCTCACACTGCAGTCACTGAGGGTGCAGGGCGCTGGGGGGGGGGCGCCCTGAGCAGCAATAAAAACACCTTGGCTGGCAAACATACATCACATATAACCCCCAGGGCTATATGGATGTATTTTAACCCCTGCCAGAATCCATAAAAATGCGGGAGAAAAGTCTGCGAAAAAGGGGCGGAGCCTATCTCCTCAGCACACTGGCGCCATTTTCTCTCACAGCTCCGTTGGAGGGAAGCTCCCTGGCTCTCCCTGCAGTTACTACACTACAGAAAGGGGTTAAAAAAGAGAGGGGGGCACTAATTAGGCGCAGTATTAATAAAACAGCAGCTATAAGGGGAAAAACACTTCTATAAGGTTATCCCTGTATATATATAGCGCTCTGGTGTGTGCTGGCATACTCTCCCTCTGTCTCCCCAAAGGGCTAGTGGGGTCCTGTCCTCTATCAGAGCATTCCCTGTGTGTGTGCTGTGTGTCGGTACGATTGTGTCGACATGTATGAGGAGGAAAATGGTGTGGAGGCGGAGCAATTGCCTGTAATGGAGATGTCACCCCCTAGGGAGTCGACACCTGAGTGGCTGAGCTTATGGAAGGAATTACGTGACAGTGTCAGCTCTTTACAAAAGATTGATGACATGAGACAGCCGGCTACTCAGCCTGTGCCTGTCCAGGTGTCTCAAAAGCCATCAGGGGCTCTAAAACGCCCGTTACCTCAGATGGCAGATACAGACGCCGACACGGATACTGACTCCAGTGTCGACGATTAAGAGACGAATGTGACTTCCAGTAGGGCCACACGTTACATGATTGAGGCTATGGAAAATGTTTTACATATTTCTGATAATACCAGTACCACTAAAAAGGGTATTATGTTGGGTGAGAAAAAACTGCCGGTAGTTTTTCCTGCATCTGAGGAATTAAATGAAGTGTGTGATGAGGCGTGGGTTTCCCCCGATAAAAACTGTTAATTCCTAAAAAGTTATTAGCAGCATACCCCTTCCCGCCAGAGGATAGGGCACGTTGGGAAACACCCCCTAGGGTGGATAAAGCGCTCACACGCTTGTCTAAACAGGTGGCACTACCGTCCCTGGATACGGCCGCCCTTAAGGAACCTGCTGACAGAAAGCAGGAAAATATCCTAAAAATGTATATACACTCACACGGGTGTGATACTGCGACCAGCAATCGCCTCAGCCTGGATGTGCAGTGCTGGGGTGGCTTGGTCGGATTCCCTGACTGACAATATTGATACCCTAGATAGGGACAGTATATTACTGACTATAGAGCATTTAAAAGATGCATTTCTATATATGCGTGATGCACAGAGGGATATTTGCCGACTGGCATCAAGAGTAAGTGCGCTGTCCATTTCTGCCAGAAGAGGGTTATGGACAAGACAGTGGTCAGGTGATGCTGATTCCAAAAGGCATATGGAAGTATTGCCTTATAAAAGGAAGGAGTTATTTGGGGTAGGTCTAACAGACCTGGTGGCCACGGCAACGGCTGGGAAATCCACATTTTTACCCCAGGTAGCCTCTCAACATAAGAAGACGCCGTATTATCAGGCGCAGTCCTTTAGGCCCCATAAGGGCAAGCGGGCAAAAGACTCCTCATTTCTGCCCCGTGGCAGAGGGAGAGGAAAAAGGCTGCAGCAGAAGCCATTCACAAGCTGTATTCCCAGCAGGTGATAATCAAGGTACCCCTCCTACAACAGGGAAAGGGGTATTATTCCACGCTGTTTGTGGTACCGAAGCCGGACGGCTCGGTGAGACTTATTTTAAATCTGAAATCCTTGAACACTTACATACAAAGGTTCAAATTCAAGATGGAGTCACTCAGAGCGGTGATTGCGAACCTGGAAGAAGGGGATTATATGGTGTCTCTGGACATCAAGGATGCTTATCTCCATGTCCCAATTTACCCTTCTCACCAAGGGTACCTCAGGTTTGTGGTACAGAACTGTCACTATCAGTTTCAGACGCTGCCGTTTGGTTTGTCCACGGCACCCCGGGTCTTTACCAAAGTAATGGCCGAAATGATGATACTCCTTCGAAGGAAGGGAGTTTTAGTTATCCCTTACTTGGACGATCTCCTGATAAGGGCAAGATCCAGGGAACAGTTGGTAGTCGGGGTAGCACTATCTCAAGTAGTGTTGCGGCAGCACGGTTGGATTCTCAATATTCCAAAATCGCAGCTGATCCCGACGACACGTCTTCTATTCCTAGGGATGATCCTGGACACAGTCCAGAAAAAGGTGTTTCTCCCGGAGGAGAAAGCCAGGGAGTTATCCGAACTAGTCAGAAACCTCCTAAAACCAGGCCAAGTGTCAGTGCATCAGTGCACAAGGGTCCTGGGAAAAATGGTGGCTTCCTACGAAGCAATTCCATTCGGCAGATTCCACGCAAGAACTTTCCAGTGGGACCTGCTGGACAAATGGTCCGGATCGCATCTTCAGATGCATCAGCGGATAACCCTGTCACCAAAGACAAGGGTGTCTCTCCTGTGGTGGTTGCAGAGTGCTCATCTTCTAGAGGGCCGCAGATTCGGCATTCAGGACTGGGTCCTGGTGACCACGGATGCCAGCCTGCGAGGCTGGGGAGCAGTCACACAGGGAAGAAATTTCCAGGGCTTGTGGTCAAGCCTGGAGACATCACTTCACATAAATATTTTGGAGCTAAGGGCCATTTACAATGCCCTAAGCCAAGCAAGACCTCTGCTTCAAGGTCAGCCGGTGCTGATCCAGTCGGACAACATCACGGCAGTCGCCCACGTAAACAGACAGGGCAGCACAAGAAGCAGGAGGGCAATGGCAGAAGCCACAAGGATTTTTCGCTGGGCGGAAAATCGTGTAATAGCATTGTCAGCAGTGTTCATTCCGGGAGTGGACAACTGGGAAGCAGACTTCCTCAGCAGGCACGACCTCCACCCGGGAGAGTGGGGACTTCACCCAGAAGTCTTCCACATGATTGTAAACCGTTGGGAAAAAACAAAGGTGGACATGATGGCGTCCCGCCTAAACAAAAAATGTGACAGGTATTGCGCCAGGTCAAGGGACCCTCAGGCAATAGCTGTGGACGCTCTGGTAACACCGTGGGTGTACCAGTCAGTGTATGTGTTCTCTCCTCTTCCTCTCATACCAAAAGTACTGAGAATTATAAGACAGAGGGGAGTAAGAACTATACTCGTGGCTCCGGATTGGCCAAGAAGGACTTGGTACCCGGAACTTCAAGAGATGCTCACGGAGGACCCGTGGCCTCTACCTCTAAGAAGGGACCTGCTCCAGCAAGGACCCTGTCTATTCCAAGACTTACCGCGGCTGCGTTTGACGGCAGGGCGGTTGAACGCCGGATCCTGAAGGAAAAAGGCATTCCGGATGAAGTCATCCCTGCCCTGATCAAGCCAGGAAGGATGTAACCGCAAAGCATTATCACCGCATTTGGCGAAAATATGTTGCGTGGTGCGAGGCCAGTAAGGCCCCGATGGAGGAATTTCAACTAATTCGATTCCTGCATTTCCTGTAAACAGGAGTGTCTATGGGCCTAAAATTGGGGTCCATTAAGGTTCAAATTTCGGCCCTGTCAATTTTCTTCCAGAAAGAACTAGCTTCAGTTCCTGAAGTTCAGACGTTTGTAAAAGGGGTACTGCATACAGCCTCCTTTTATGCCTCCAGTGGCACTTTGGGATCTCAATGTAGTTTTGGGGTTCCTAAAGTCACATTGGTTTGAACCACTTGAATCTGTGGAGTTAAAATATCTCACATGGAAAGTGGTCATGTTGTTGGCCCTGGCCTCGGCCAGGCGCGTGTCAGAATTGGCGGGCTTTATCCTGTAAAAGCCCTTATCTGATCTTCCATTCAGACAGGGCGGAATTGAGGACTCGTCCTCATTTTCTCCCTAAGGTGGTTTCAGTGTTTCATCTGAACCAACCTATTGTGGTACCTGCGGCTACTAGTGACTTGGAGGACTCCAAGTTGTTGGACGTAGTCAGGGCCTTGAAAATATATGTTTCCAGGACGGCTGGAGTCAGAAAATCTGACTCGCTGTTTATCCTGTATGCACCCAACAAGCTGGGTGCTCCTGCTTCTAAGCAGACTATTGCTCGTTGGATTTGTACTACAATTCAGCTTGCACATTCTGTGGCAGGCCTGCCACAGCCAAAATCTGTAAAAGCCCATTCCACAAGGAAGGTGGGCTCATCTTGGGCGGCTGCCCGAGGGGTCTCGGCTTTACAACTTTGCCGAGTAGCTACTTGGTCAGGGGAAAACACGTTTGCTAAATTCTACAAATTTGATACCCTGGCTGAGGAGGACCTGGAGTTCTCTCATTCGGTGCTGCAGAGTCATCCGCACTCTCCCGCCCGTTTGGGAGCTTTGGTATAATCCCCATGGTCCTTACGGAGTTCCCAGCATCCACTAGGACGTCAGAGAAAATAAGAATTTACTTACCGATAATTCTATTTCTCGTAGTCCGTAGTGGATGCTGGGCGCCCATCCCAAGTGCGGATTGTTTGCAATACTTGTACATAGTTATTGTTAACTAAATCGGGTTATTGTTGTTAGCCATCTATCCAGAGGCTCCTCTGTTATCATGCTGTTAACTGGGTTCAGATCACAAGTTGTACGGTGTGATTGGTGTGGCTGGTATGAGTCTTACCCGGGATTCATAAATCCTTCCTTATTGTGTACGCTCGTCCGGGCACAGTATCCTAACTGAGGCTTGGAGGTGGGTCATAGGGGGAGGAGCCAGTGCACACCAGGTAGTCCTAAAGCTTTACTTTTGTGCCCAGTCTCCTGCGGAGCCGCTATTCCCCATGGTCCTTACGGAGTTCCCAGCATCCACTACGGACTACGAGAAATAGAATTATCGGTAAGTAAATTCTTATTTTTTTACTGGAGCAGCTGCGTTTTTATTCCGAGGCGGCCACTGCCGATACCCCCCCCCCCCCCCGCCCTTAACGATGTGATGGCACCCACCCAACGGCCTCCGCTGTCAGTCACACTGCTTCATGCGGCAACAATGTGTAAAGTTGAGCACACGCACAGCGGCCGGTGCGTGTGTGCAGACTACCTGGATGTGACCGCGCGGCTGTGTCCAGCTCTGAATTAGGCCCAAAATGTTCTTAATTCTCAGTGATTTCACTTGTTTAGAATTGTCAAACTAGCTTTCCCTAAGCATGTAAAAGTAGGTAAAACCAACAGGTAGCGCTGGTGCTAGGGTGATAAATGATAAACTTGCGCCCTCCCTCCCTTCACAAAAGGAACAGTGCATGCTGAAGAGACAGCGCATGCCAGGCATTGCTTCTGCACGGTGCCTGTAAGGCAGGTTGACATGTGCAGTGTGGAGGGAAAGGGGTGAGAGGCACCTGTACCAGCACTGATCAGTGACCAGCAGGAAACTGGAATCCAGGGGTTGAGGGCACAGTGGCTGGTTTACACAATAACTGGGAGAGAACACAGAAGGGGGGGGGGGGGGGATGCTGTGACAGAACACAGGGGGGCAGTGAGACTGTGACTGGGACAGAACATAGACGGGGTGCGACACAGAGACAGAACACAGTCGGTGTGCGACACAGTGACAGGACACATAGGGGGGTGACACTGTGACTGGGACAGAACACAGACAGGGGGGGGGTGACACAGTGACTGGGACAGAACACACAGAGGTGGGTGTGACACAGTGACAGAACACAGAGGGGGGGATAACACAATGACAGATCATTGGGGGATGGCACAGTGACAGAACACTGGGGGTGACACTGACAGAACACTGGTGGTGAGGCAAAGTGACAGCACACGGGGGGTTGACACACTTGACAGAACACTAGGGGGGGTGACACACTTGACAGAACACTGGGGGGGGTGACACACTTGACAGAACACTGGGGGGAGACACACTTGACAGAACGCTGGGGAGGAGACACACTTGACAGAACGCTGGGGAGGAGACAAACTTGACAGAACGCTGGGGAGGAGACAAACTTGACAGAACACAGGGGGGGATGACACACTTGACAGAACACTGGGGGGGGGTGATACACTTGACAGAACACTGGGGAGGGGTGACACACTTGACAGAACACTGGGGGGATGACACTGACAGAACAGGGGGGCGGGAGCACGGGGGGGTGGATACATCGGGACTTCGGGTGTCTGTCTCTGAACATCACAAGATCCCAAAGTTTCAGCGCCATTTGCAAACCCAGCCCTCGATCCCCCTGCTCTGTTATCTGAACTGCTGGGAAGTGCTCAGAGCCGCGGTCGCCGGCTAGGGATGCCGGATTTCTGGTTGAGCGTTGCTTGTCTACCCACGGTGGCCACAATGCTGGAATACTCACTGGGGGGCCAGGAGCGCCGATGACCGCAGCTGTCAGGACTCCGGAGGCTTCATGGTGGCCGCAGAAGAGAACGGCGTGGCTGGCCGCAGAAGCAACAATAGTATGAGGCGCTGCATGGGATAAGGGGGTGGAGCTTGCTGCAATCATGTTGGCACATTCTTCTTTAACTTCCGGAAGACCACCTGCTGTACCGTATCGTTCGTGACACTGCAATAAACAATGTATACGCTGCGGCTGCACTGTGACCATAGTCACAAAGCTGCCGGCTGCCGCACCAACAGACTGCAGAGGGATGCAAAGCAGGGAGAGCGCCTCTCTAGCCCAGCGCCTACCTGCTTTGCATCCCTTTGCTGAGCGGGTAGCGCCGGCTCTGCCAACAGGTACCATGGTTGTATAATATCTGAGAGAATCTTCCCATACAAAACTCCTCTCAACACAATGTATTGTAAGCCATTTACTTACTGGTATATAAAATCACACTCCTAATATTGTTTCTCTAACGTCCTAAGTGGATGCTGGGACTCTGTAAGGACCATGGGGAATAGCGGCTCCGCAGGAGACTGGGCACAACTAAGAAAGCTTTATGACTAACTGGTGTGCACTGGCTTCTCCCACTATGACCCTCCTCCAGACCTCAGTTAGAATCTTGTGCCCGGCTGAGCTGGATGCACACTAGGGGCTCTCCTGAGCTCCTAGAGAGAAAGTATATTTTAGGTTTTTTATTTTACAGTGAGATCTGCTGGCAACAGACTCACTGCAGCGAGGGACTAAGGGGAGAAGAAGCGAACCTACCTAACTGGTGGTAGCTTGGGCTTCTTAGGCTACTGGACACCATTAGCTCCAGAGGGATCGACCGCATGGAACCGGCCTTGATGTTCGGTCCCGGAGCCGCGCCGCCGGCCCCCTTACAGAGCCAGAAGCAAGAAGTGATCCGGAAAATCGGCGGCAGAAGACTCCTGTCTTCAACAAGGTAGCGCACAGCACTGCAGCTGTGCGCCATTGCTCCTCATGCACACCTCACACTGCGGTCACTGATGGGTGCAGGGCGCTGGGGGGCGCCCTGAGCAGCAATATAAACACCTTGCATGGCAAAATCATCAAAATATATAGCCCCAGAGGCTATATATGTAATAAATTACCCCTGCCAGAATTCCTGAAAAAAGCGTGAGAAGTCCGCGAAAAAGTGGGCGGAGCTATCTCCCTCAGCACACTGGCACCATTTCTCCCTCACAGCTCCGCTGGAAGGAAGCTCCCTGGCTCTCCCCTGCAGTCTACACTACAGAAGGGTAAAAAAGAGAGGGGGGGCACTAAATTTAGGCGCAATATACATATATAGCAGCTATAAGGGGATATAATTTAGTTAATCCCTGTATTATATAGCGCTCTGGTGTGTGCTGGCATACTCTCTCTCTGTCTCCCCAAAGGGCTTTGTGGGGTCCTGTCTCCTGTCAGAGCATTCCCTGTGTGTGTGCGGTGTGTCGGTACGGCTGTGTCGACATGTTTGATGAGGAGGCTTATGTGGAGGGGGAGCAGATGCCTATAAATGTGTTGTCACCCCCTGCGGGCCAGACACCTGAGTGGATGGACTTGTGGAAGGAATTACGTGAAAGTGTCGACTCCTTACATAAAAAATTTGATGACATGCCAAATGCGGGACAGCCGGCTTCTCAGCTCGTGCCTGCCCAGACGTCTCAAAGGCCATCAGGGGCTCTAAAACGCCCGCTACCTCAGATGGCAGACACAGATGTCGACACGGATACTGATACCAGTGTCGACGACGAAGAGACTAATGTAATGTCCAATAGGGCCACTCGTTACATGATTGAGGCAATGAAAAATGTTTTACACATTTCTGATGTGACCCCAGGTACCACAAAAAAGGGTATTATGTTTGGAGAGAAAAAACTACCAGTAGTTTTTCCCCCTTCTGAAGAATTAAATGAAGTGTGTGAAGTAGCGTTGGCTTGCCCAGATAAAAAATTGGTAATTTCTAAAAAGTTACTAATGGCGTACCCTTTCCCGCCAGAGGATAGGTCACGTTGGGAAACACCCCCTAGGGTGGATAAAGCGCTTACACGCTTATCAAAAAAGGTGGCACTACCGTCTCCAGATACGGCCGCCCTAAAGGAACCTGCTGATAGAAAGCAGGAGGCTCTCCTGAAGGCTATATATACACACACTGGTATTATACTGAGACCAGCTATTGCTTCAGCATGGATGTGCAGTGCTGCAGCTGCGTGGTCAGATTCCCTGTCAGAAAACATTGACACCCTAGACAGGGACACTATATTGCTAAACATAGAGCATATTAAAGACGCTGTCTTATACATGAGAGATGCACAGAGGGATATTTGCCGGCTGGCATCTAAAATAAGTGCACTGTCCATTTCTGCCAGGAGAGGGTTATGGACTCGGCAGTGGACAGGGGATGCAGATTCTAAAAGGCACATGGAAGTTTTGCCTTATAAGGGTGAGGAGTTGTTCGGGGATGGTCTTTCAGACCTAGTGTCCACAGCAACGGCTGGGAAGTCAGCATTTTTACCACATGTCCCCTCACAACCAAAGAAAGCACCGTATTATCAGGTACAGTCCTTTTGTCCCCAAAAGAGCAGGCGGGGTAGAGGCACGTCCTTTCTGCCCAGAGGCAGAAGTAGGGGAAAAAAGCTGCAGCATACAGCCAGTTCCCAGGAACAAAGGTCCTCCCCCGCTTCTTCTTCTAAGTCCGCCGCATGACGCTGGGGCTCAACAGGCGGAGCCAGGTACGGTGGGGGCCCGTCTCAAAAACTTCAGCAATCAGTGGGCTCGCTCAGAAGTAGATCCCTGGATCCTTCAAGTGGTATCTCAGGGGTACAGGCTGGAATTCGAGACATTTCCCCCCCGCCGTTTCCTCAAATCTGCCTTGCCAACAACTCCCTCAGGCAGGGAGGCTGTGATAGAGGCAATTCACAAGCTGTTTTCCCAGCAGGTGATAGTCAAGGTGCCCCTACTTCAACAAGGACGGGGTTACTATTCCACAATGTTTGTGGTACCGAAACCGGACGGTTCGGTGAGACCCATTTTAAATTTTAAATCCTTGAACACATATATAAAAAAAAAATTCAAGTTCAAGATGGAATCGCTCAGGGCGGTTATTGCAAGCCAGGACGAGGGGGATTACATGGTATCACTGGACATCAAGGATGCTTACCTGCATGTCCCCATTTACCATCCTCACCAGGAGTACCTCAGATTTGTGGTACAGGATTGTCATTACCAATTCCAGACGTTGCCGTTCGGCCTGTCCAGGGCACCGAGGGTATTTACCAAGGTAATGGCCGAAATGATGATACTCCTTCGAAAAAAGGGAGTTTTAATTATCCCATACTTGGACGATCTCCTGATAAAGGCGAGGTCCAGGGAGCAGTTGTTGGTCGGCGTAGCACTATCTCAGGAGGTGCTACACCAGCACGGTTGGATTCTAAATATTCCAAAGTCACAGCTGGTTCCCGCGACACGTCTACTGTTCCTGGGGATGATTCTGGACACAGTCCAGAAAAAAGTGTTTCTCCCGGAGGAGAAAGCCAAGGAGCTGTCATCTCCAGTCAGAGGCCTCCTGAAACCAAAACAGGTGTCGGTGCATCACTGCACGCGAGTCCTGGGAAAGATGGTAGCTTCCTACGAAGCCATTCCATTCGGCAGGTTCCATGCCAGAATTTTTCAGTGGGACCTGTTGGACAAGTGGTCCGGATCGCATCTTCAGATGCATCGGTTGATAACCCTGTCTCCAAGGACCAGGGTATCTCTGCTGTGGTGGCTGCAAAGTGCTCATCTTCAAGAGGGCCGCAGATTCGGCATACAGGACTGGGTCCTGGTGACCACGGACGCCAGCCTTCGAGGTTGGGGGGCAGTCACACAGGGAAGAAACTTCCAAGGACTTTGGTCAAGTCAGGAGACTTCCCTACACATAAATGTTCTGGAACTGAGGGCCATTTACAATGCCCTAAGTTAGGCAAAACCCCTGCTTCAAAACCAGCCGGTTCTGATCCAGTCAGACAACATCACGGCAGTCGCCCATGTAAACCGACAGGGCGGCACAAGAAGCAGGACGGCGATGGCAGAAGCCACAAGGATTCTCCGATGGGCGGAAATTCACGTGTTAGCACTGTCAGCAGTGTTCATTCCGGGAGTGGACAACTGGGAAGCAGACTTCCTCAGCAGGCACGACCTCCACCCGGGAGAGTGGGGACTTCATCCAGAAGTCTTCCAACTGATTGTAAACCGTTGGGAAAGGCCACAGGTGGACATGATGGCGTCCCGCCTAAACAAAAAGCTAGAAAAATATTGCGTCAGGTCAAGGGACCCTCAGGCGATAGCTGTAGACGCTCTAGTGACACCGTGGGTGTACCGGTCGGTTTATGTGTTCCCCCCTCTTCCTCTCATACCCAAGGTACTGAGGATAATAAGGAAAAGAGGAGTAAGAACTATACTCATTGTTCCGGATTGGCCAAGAAGAGCTTGGTACCCGGAACTTCAAGAATTGATCTCAGAGGACCCATGGCCTCTGCCGCTCAGACAGGACCTGCTACTGCAGGGGCCCTGTCTGTTCCAAGACTTACCGCGGCTGCGTTTGACGGCATGGCGGTTGAACACCGGATCCTAAAAGAAAAAGGTATTCCGGAGGAAGTCATTCCTACGCTCATTAAAGCTAGAAAAGATGTAACCGTACAACATTATCACCGCATATGGCGAAAATATGTTGCGTGGTGTGAGGCCAGGAAGGCCCCAATGGAGGAATTTCAGCTGGGTCGATTTCTGCACTTCCTACAGTCAGGGGTGACTATGGGCCTAAAACTGGGTTCCATTAAGGTCCAGATTTCGGCTCTGTCGATTTTCTTCCAAAAAGAACTGGCTTCACTGCCTGAAGTTCAGACATTTGTTAAGGGAGTGCTGCATATTCAGCCTCCTTTTGTGCCTCCAGTGGCACCGTGGAACCTCAACGTGGTGTTGGGTTTCCTGAAGTCACATTGGTTTGAGCCACTTAAAACCGTGGATTTAAAATATCTCACGTGGAAAGTGGTCATGCTTTTGGCCTTGGCTTCGGCTAGGCGAGTGTCAGAATTGGCGGCTTTGTCGTGTAAAAGCCCCTATTTGATTTTCCATATGGATAGGGCAGAATTGAGGACTCTTCCCCAGTTTCTCCCTAAGGTGGTATCCGCTTTTCACTTGAACCAACCTATTGTTGTGCCTGCGGCTACTAGGGACTTGGAGGACTCCAAGTTACTGGACGTAGTCAGGGCCTTGAAAATTTATGTTTCCAGGACGGCTGGAGTCAGGAAGACTGACTCGCTATTTATCCTGTATGCACCCAACAAACTGGGTGCTCCTGCTTCGAAGCAGACTATTGCTCGCTGGATTTGTAGCACAATTCAGCTTGTGCATTCTGCTACTTGGTCAGAGGCAAACACGTTTGCAAAATTCTACAAATTTGATACCCTGGCTGAGGAGGACCTTGAGTTCTCTCATTCGGTGGTGCAGAGTCATCCGCACTCTCCCGCCCGTTTGGGAGCTTTGGTATAATCCCCATGGTCCTTACGGAGTCCCAGCATCCACTTAGGACGTTAGAGAAAATAAGATTTTACTCACCGGTAAATCTATTTCTCGTAGTACGTAGTGGATGCTGGGCGCCCGTCCCAAGTGCGGACTGTCTGCAATACTTGTATATAGTTATTGTTAACTAAAGGGTTATTGTTGAGCCATCTGTTGAGAGGCTCTGTTATGTTCATACTGTTAACTGGGTATAATATCACGAGTTATACGGTGTGATTGGTGTGGCTGGTATGAGTCTTACCCGGGATTCAAAATCCTTCCTTATTGTGTCAGCTCTTCCGGGCACAGTATCCTAACTGAGGTCTGGAGGAGGGTCATAGTGGGAGGAGCCAGTGCACACCAGTTAGTCCTAAAGCTTTCTTAGTTGTGCCCAGTCTCCTGCGGAGCCACTATTCCCCATGGTCCTTACGGAGTCCCAGCATCCACTACGGACTACGAAAAATAGATTTACCGGTGAGTAAAATCTTATTTTCTAAAGCTAGCTAAAGCAATTTAACAGTCACGAGAATGGAACCTCTTGCTTCCAATCATCCAGTGATGAATGTAGTTTGGTGTTTTTAGAAGTCTGCTCCTGTTATTATACTCAGTTATTATACTCAATAACCTTCTCCAGCCACAAGGACCAGTTACCAAGGCATGTCATTGGCTTTCACCCAGGCGTTTTTGTAATGCAAATGGATAACCAGCCTTATGAAGATAATAATGGGAATGTATTCACCCAAGCCTCTGTATCAGCAGTGCATGTACCCATACCTCCCAACATGACCCTCTCCAGGAGGGACAATGCTCTGCTTCTGGACTTTTCTTTTAATTTATGATTGCCGGCACCTGTGTTGAACAGGTTAATGGATAAGAAAGGTGTTTCACC
This sequence comes from Pseudophryne corroboree, assembly GCF_028390025.1. NCBI lineage: Eukaryota > Metazoa > Chordata > Amphibia > Anura > Myobatrachidae > Pseudophryne > Pseudophryne corroboree. The sequence continues at coordinate 631,572,501 of NC_086445.1, forward strand.
ACAGGTGCTGGCAATCATACATTAAGAGAAAAGTCCAGGAACAGAGTATTCTGTCCCTCCTGGAGAGGGTCATGTTGGGAGGTATGATGTACCCCACATGTTGCACCAAAGGTCATACATAACACCAGAAGGTGTCATTTGGATTCTGTTATCATGGTGAGTATCATATAGTGTGTACATAAAATCATATGCCAACATGTACCAGAACCAGGGGCAATGTTCACAAAGTATTCAGCTTAGACCTGCTAGCTTAATTTTATTTAACAAGAGATTAAGCATTGCGAAATATACATATGAAACTTATTTGCAGTGAAAGCCACAGACAAGTAGAATGGGCATTCATGTAAATTATATTTTTTTACACAATAAAGGTAATTTACAAACCACAAACTATCTGGACATAATACGCCCAATTGTCTGTCTTGCACCTACGAAGGAGCATTCTCACATTTCAGTATTAGGAATTGTCCATGAGATAGCTCTGTGCACAACTGTGGTTAACCTTATGGGCCTGTCTGGTAATAGGAGAAGAGTAACAGCATAACTAAAGCCCAACCTACTGTCTCTTTCATTGATTTTATATTTTTTCTCTGGCAGTAAGGTGATAGCGTAAGCTGTAATATTTTGTTTACTGTTTGTTGGGATGGGCTATTATCGAAGCCATTGACCCAGCAAGAGACCTTTAATAAATTGCATACTAAAATAATTCCTTATTGATGCAATATGCGGCGATAAGAAATTATACTGAACAGGGGAACATTGTCAATATTAATAGATCGGCCCCCGAGTCTTCTTTCTTGAATCTACAATAATTACTGAATTCTTAGATTACATTGAATGAAAATATAGTGCAGTCAAGCACACTAAGGGAATGTTACCGCGGCAGCGTTCGCAGTCTGATGGCCGGTGAAGTGTGCGTACGCGTAGAAACTGTACTGCGCATGCGCACACAGTGAGATGGTGCGATCGCCACTGCCTGATTGACAGGCAGAGGCAGTCGCGGGGCAGAAGGAGGCGTGTCGGCGGCGTGTCTGGACCATTTGTGAGGTGGGTCGCGGCGGCTGCGTGATGTCACACGCTGCCGCTACAACCCTGAATATGGCGGGTAGCCATCTGCCTTCACAGCAAGACTGCGTAGGCAGAGGGCTACTCGACAGATGCAGAAGCATCACTGGCGTGCAATGTTTTTGCATGTCTGCGGGCAGTGGCGGAATTAGCAAGCGGTGGGCCCAGGTGCGACAAAATGCTTTGGGCCCCCCCATCCCATCCAAGTCCACCCCCTCACCCCTTGAGTGGATCTGGTGAGGGGGACCTGCTCAGGGCCAGAGAAATGGATACCTAGCAACAGTGCCGTAACTAGACATTTTAGCACTGTGTGCAAGAAACGGCATCGGAGCCCCACCCCTGCATGCAAAACAGGGGCAGTGCGCGCCGTAGGCGCGCGCAAAAATACATAGTGGCGTGGCTTCGCGGGGAAGGGGTGTGGCCACAAAATAATACCAATTCCTAAAACGGTGCACAGTAGTCTCCATTCTTCAAATTACGCCGCACTGTAGCACCACTACACCAGGTAGAGACCCTTTTACATCTTACAGCGAACAGATTCCTCTTTTTACACATTACGGCAGACAGCGTCCCCTTTTTACACATTACGGCAGACAGCGTCCCCCTTTTTATACATTACGGCAGACAGCGTCCCCTTTTTACACATAACGGCAGACAGCGTGCCCTTGTTACACATAGCGGCAGACAGCGTGCACTTTTTACACATAACGGCAGACAGCGTCCCCCTTTTTACACATTACGGCAGACAGCGTCCCCTTTTTACACATTACGGCAGACAGCGTACACTTTTTACACATAACGGCAGACAACGTACACTTTTTACACATAGCGGCAGACAGCGTGCCCTTGTTACACATTACGGCAGACAGCGTGCCCTTGTTACACATTACGGCAGACAGCATGCCCTTGTTACACATTACGGCAGACAGCGTGCCCTTGTTACACATTACGGCAGACAGCGTGCCCTTGTTACACATTACGGCAGACAGCGTGCCCTTGTTACACATTACGGCAGGCAGATCCCCCCTTTTTACACGTTGCGGCAGGCAGTCCCCCGTTTTTACACATTGCGGCAGGCAGATTCCCCATTTTTACACATTACGGCAGGCAGATTCTCCCTTTTTACACATAGCGGCAGGCAGATTCCCCATTTTTACACATTGCGGCAGGCAGATTCCCCATTTTTACACATTGCGGCAGGCAGATTCCCCATTTTTACACATTGCGGCAGGCAGTCCCCCCTTTTTACACATTGCGGCAGGCAGTCCCCCATTTTTACACATAGCGGCAGGCAGTCCCCCATTTTTACACATTGCGGTAGGCAGTCCCCCATTTTTACACATAGCGGCAGGCAGTCCCAACAAATAAAGAAAGAGACAGAAAGAAATAAAGAAAGAAAGAGACAGAAAGAAAGAAAGAAAGAAAGAAAGAAAGAAAGAAAGAAAGAAAGAAAGAAAGAAAGAGAAAGAAAGAAAGTAGAATCATACTTACCCTCTCCGCTGGCTCAGGCTCCTCGTGCAGCTTGACGATTCCCAGGCAGTAGACGAGGTGGAGGAGGGAGCCGCAGCAGCGCTGTGTTATTGGTGGAGGCGCTGCTGCTGCTGCCGCTGCCCCCCTGCTTCACTATAGGCTGTTCTCGGAAGACAGCCTATTGTGAAGCAGAGGGGCAGCAGCAGCAGCGCCTCCACCAGTAACAAAGCGCTGCTGCGGCTCCCTCCTTCACCTCCGTCCTCCTCCTTCCCCCGTCCGTGCCGCTGCTCTTCTCCTCTGTGGGCGGCTGTGCGCTGCGGGCAGCGGTTGCCCACAGCGCACAGCGGCATGTAATGAGTCAGTTTGACTCATTACATGCTTGGGCCCCTGGACAGAGGCGGGCCCCAGTGCAACGCACTGCTTGCCCTGCCGGTAGTTCCGCCTCTGTCTGCAGGGGCAAGCTGGATCGGGCATGCGGGGCAGATTTGCCCTGTGCTGTGCGTCTCCCCGCATGTCAGAGTTATTGATTGTAGATGTGCGTTTTTTCGTACATCTATAATCAGGTCTGAATCACCCCTTTAAATATTAAGAAGCAAATACAAAAAGAAAAACACATGACTAATCTTTAAATGATGTTGTACACTCTATAAACCTATCTTTAGTCTATAGCATGGATTTATTGGGATAGCTGTAATAGCCTTTTAAGATGCAGGTATCAGCAGGTTTCTGGCCGTGAGTCTGGCCGATGTTTTAAAGTAGCTATCATTTAGAAGGCTAAACAAACCTTTGGCTGCTGATGATAACGCCTGTAGTTCACATGCTATTACATTTATTCTATTGTCTGAATATATCTGTTGGGCAGAGGGAAAACAGGATACAAGAACTTAAATTTCATAATTTCATAGACAAGAACTAGGGAAGTTATTACCCCATCTAGAGCACAGAGATTTAATGAAAAGTTATTGTGTACATTTATCTATCATATTCATGCTCTCTGTGCAGCAGTGTGATAAGATGACCTTTCCCAAGCATACCATATATTTGCTACTAAATTGTATATAGAATTTGTATACTATGTATATAAACATGAATGAATCCCTATTGAAAATCCTGTGAATGTTCCTTACTTTAATTATAAGTTATGCATACATAACACTTAATGGCTTCTTGTATGCACTCAGATCCAATACAGCAGCTATGTATCACTTTGGATGCATGTAGTGCGTGATTAAAAGATACATATTACATAGATATACACTGTAATATACGGATATCTGTATACACCATATGTCATTTATATGTACTGTACTGTACTATTGTACTGTACTATTGTATGTACTGTACATAAGATAAATACTCAAAAATCTTGTTAGTAATTACACAATATATATAACACAGACATGAATCGCAGTAATATATCTACATGGAGAAACATGGATAATGAGTTGCACAAACACACAGTCATAACAGGACAGTTCCTTTACCAGGTGCTGCCTGAGGAAATGCTCCTTTGCCAGACCCATCCCACCAGGGGGAAGTATTGCTTCGTATAATAAGCTAGAGAAATTATAAAGTTTATCTTGCCAGGTTGTAACCATGTGACCTGGCCTACAACCAGCATTTACACTCACTGCCCTCTCCCCACTGTCATTCACCACCTGCCTGCCTGTGAAGTAGAGGAAGACAGTGTAATAAGTAGTGATGTGCACCGGACATTTTTCGGGTTTTGTGTTTTGGTTTTGGATTCGGTTCCGCGGCCGTGTTTTGGATTCGGACGCGTTTTGGCAAAACCTCACCGAATTTTTTTTGTCGGATTCGGGTGTGTTTTGGATTCGGGTGTTTTTTAAAAAAAAAACTAAAAAACAGCTTAAATCATAGAATTTGGGGGTCATTTTGATCCCATAGTATTATTAACCTCAATTACCATAATTTCCACTCATTTCCAGTCTATTCTGAACACCTCACACCTCACAATATTATTTTTAGTCCTACAATTTGCACCGAGGTCGCTGGATGGCTAAGCTAAGCGACACAAGTGGCCGACACAAACACCTGGCCCATCTAGGAGTGGCACTGCAGTGTCAGGCAGGATGGCACTTCCAAAAAATTGTCCCCAAACAGCACAAGATGCAAAGAAAAAAAGAGGCGCACCAAGGTCGCTGTGTGACTAAGCTAAGCGACACAAGTGGCCGACACAAACACCTGGCCCATCTGGGAGTGGCACTGCAGTGTCAGGCAGGATGGCACTTCCAAAAAATTGTCCCCAAACAGCACATGATGCAAAGAAAAAAAGAGGCGCACCAAGGTCGCTGTGTGACTAAGCTAAGCGACACAAGTGGCCAACACAAACACCTGGCCCATCTAGGAGTGGCACTGCAGTGTCAGGCAGGATGGCACTTCCAAAAAATTGTCCCCAAACAGCACATGATGCAAAGAAAAAAAGAGGCGCACTAAGGTCGCTGGATGGCTAAGCTAAGCGACACAAGTGGCCGACACAAACACCTGGCCCATCTAGGAGTGGCACTGCAGTGTCAGGCAGGATGGCACTTCCAAAAAATTGTCCCCAAACAGCACATGATGCAAAGAAAAAAAGAGGCGCACCAAGGTCGCTGGATGGCTAAGCTAAGCGACACAAGTGGCCGACACAAACACCTGGCCCATCTAGGAGTGGCACTGCAGTGTCAGGCAGGATGGCACTTAAAAAAAATTGTCCCCAAACAGCACATGATGCAAAGAAAAATTAAAGAAAAAAGAGGTGCAAGATGGAATTGTCCTTGGGCCCTCCCACCCACCCTTATGTTGTATAAACAGGACATGCACACTTTAACGAACCCATCATTTCAGCGACAGGGTCTGCCACACGACTGTGACTGAAATGACTGGTTGGTTTGGGCCCCCACCAAAAAAGAAGCAATCAATCTCTCCTTGCACAAAATGGCTCTACAGAGGCAAGATGTCCACCTCATCATCATCCTCTGATTCCTCACCCCTTTCACTGTGTACATCCCCCTCCTCACAGATTATTAATTCGTCCCCACTGGAATCCACCATCTCAGGTCCCCGTGTACTTTCTGGAGGCAATTGCTGCTGGTGAATGTCTCCACGGAGGAATTGATTATAATTCATTTTGATGAACATCATCTTCTCCACATTTTCTGGAAGTAACCTCGTATGCCGATTGCTTACAAGGTGAGCGGCTGCACTAAACACTCTTTCGGAGTACACACTGGAGGGAGGGCAACTTAGGTAGAATAAAGCCAGTTTGTGCAAGGGCCTCCAAATTGCCTCTTTTTCCTGCCAGTATACGTATGGACTGTCTGACGTGCCTACTTGGATGCGGTCACTCATATAATCCTCCACCATTCTTTCAATGGTGAGAGAATCATATGCAGTGACAGTAGACGACATGTCAGTAATCGTTGTCTGGTCCTTCAGTCCGGACCAGATGTCAGCATTTGCTCCAGACTGCCCTGCATCACCGCCAGCGGGTGGGCTCGGAATCCTTAACCTTTTCCTCACACCCCCAGTTGCGGGAGAATGTGAAGGAGGAGCTGTTGACGGGTCACGTTCCGCTTGACTTGGCAATTTTCTCACCAGCATGTCTTTGAACCTCTGCAGACTTGTGTCTGCTGGAAAGAGAGATACAACGTAGGTTTTAAATCTAGGATCGAGCACGGTGGCCAAAATGTAGTGCTCTGATTTCAACAGATTGACCACCCGTGAATCCTGGTTAAGCGAATTAAGGGCTCCATCCACAAGTCCCACATGCCTAGCGGAATTGCTCTGTTTTAGCTCCTCCTTCAATGTCTCCAGCTTCTTCTGCAAAAGCCTGATGAGGGGAATGACCTGACTCAGGCTGGCAGTGTCTGAACTGACTTCACGTGTGGCAAGTTCAAAGGGTTGCAGAACCTTGCACAACGTTGAAATCATTCTCCACTGCGCTTGAGTCAGGTGCATTCCCCCTCCTTTGCCATTATCGTGGGCAGATGTATAGGCTTGAATAGCCTTTTGCTGCTCCTCCATCCTCTGAAGCATATAGAGGGTTGAATTCCACCTCGTTACCACCTCTTGCTTCAGATGATGGCAGGGCAGGTTCAGGAATGTTTGGTGGTGCTCCAGTCTTCTGTACGCGGTGCCTGAATGCCGAAAGTGGCCAGCAATTCTTCGGGCCACCGACAGCATCTCTTGCACGCCCCTGTCGTTTTTTAAATAATTCAGCACCACCAAATTCAATGTATGTGCAAAACATGGGACGTGCTGGAATTTGCCCAGATGTAATGCACGCACAATATTGCTGGCGTTGTCCGATGTCACAAATCCCCAGGAGAGTCCAATTGGGGTAAGCCATTCTGCGATGATCTTCCTCAGTTCCCGTAAGAGGTTGTCAGCTGTGTGCCTCTTATGGAAAGCGGTGATACAAAGCGTAGCCTGCCTAGGAACGAGTTGGCGTTTGCGAGATGCTGCTACTGGTGCCGCCGCTGCTGTTCTTGCTGCGGGAGGCAATACATCTACCCAGTGGGCTGTCACAGTCATATAGTCCTGAGTCTGCCCTGCTCCACTTGTCCACATGTCCGTGGTTAAGTGGACATTGGGTACAACTGCATTTTTTAGGACACTGGTGAGTCTTTTTCTGAGGTCTGTGTACATTTTCGGTATCACCTGCCTAGAGAAATGGAACCTAGATGGTATTTGGTACCGGGGACACAGTACCTCAATCAAGTCTATAGTTGCCTCTGAATTAACGATGGATACCGGAACCACGTTTCTCACCGCCCAGGCTGCCAAGGCCTGAGTTATCTGCTTTGCAGCAGGATGACTGCTTGATATTTCATCTTCCTCGCAAAGGACTGTTGGACAGTCAATTGCTTACTGGAAGTAGTACAAGTGGCCTTCCGACTTCCCCTCTGGGATGACGATCGACTCCCAGCAGCAACAACAGCAGCGCCAGCAGCAGTAGGCGTTACACTCAAGGATGCATCGGAGGAATCCCAGGCAGGAGAGGACTCGTCAGACTTGACAGTGACATGGCCTGCAGGACTATTGGCTTTCCTGGGTAAGGAGGAAATTGACACTGAGGGAGTTGGTGGGGTGGTTTGCAGGAGCTTGGTTACAAGAGGAAGGGATTTAGTGGTCAGTGGACTGCTTCCGCTGTCACCCAAAGTTTTTGAACTTGTCACTGACTTATGATGAATGCGCTGCAGGTGACGTATAAGGGAGGATGTTCCGAGGTGGTTAACGTCCTTACCCCTACTTATTACAGCTTGACAAAGGCAACACACGGCTTGACACCTGTTGTCCGCATTTGTGTTGAAATAATGCCACACCGAAGAGGTGATTTTTTTTGTATTTTGACCAGGCATGTCAATGGCCATATTCGTCCCACGGACAACAGGTGTCTCCCCGGGTGCCTGACTTAAACAAACCACCTCACCATCAGAATCCTCCTTGTCAATTTCCTCCCCAGCGCCAGCAACACCCATATCCTCATCCTGGTGTACTTCAACAGTGACATCTTCAATTTGACTATCAGGAACTGGACTGCGGGTGCTCCTTCCAGCACTTGCAGGGGGCGTGCAAATGGTGGAAGGCGCAAGCTCTTCCCGTTCAGTGTTGGGAAGGTCAGGCATCGCAACCGACACAATTGGACTCTCCTTGGGGATTTGTGATTTAGAAGAACGCACAGTTCTTTTCTGTGCTTTTGCCAGCTTAAGTCTTTTCATTTTTCAAGCGAGAGGATGAGTGCTTCCATCATCATGTGAAGCTGAACCACTAGCCATGAACATAGGCCAGGGCCTCAGCCGTTCCTTGCCACTCCGTGTCGTAAATGGCACATTGGCAAGTTTACGCTTCTCCTCAGACGATTTTAATTTAGAATTTTGGGTCATTTTACTGAACTTTTGTTTTTTGGATTTTACATGCTCTCTACTATGACATTGGGCATCGGCCTTGGCAGACGACGTTGATGGCATTTCATCGTCTCGGCCATGACTAGTGGCAGCAGCTTCAGCACGAGGTGGAAGTGGATCTTGATCTTTCCCTATTTTAACCTCCACATTTTTGTTCTACATTTTTTAATGTGTGGAATTATATGCCAGTATCAATAGCAATGGCCTACTACTATATTTACTGCGCACAACTGAAATGCACCACAGGTATGGATGGATAGTATACTTGACGACACAGAGGTAGGTACAGCAGTGGCCTACCATACTGCTATATATAGTATACTGGTGGTCACTGTGTCAGCAAACTGCAAAACTAAAATGCACCACAGGTATAGAATGTAGATGGATAGTATACTTAATGGATGACGACACAGAGGTAGGTACAGCAGTGGCCTACCGTACTGCTATATATAGTATACTGGTGGTCACTGTGTCAGCAAACTGCAAAACTAAAATGCACCACAGGTATAGAATGTAGATGGATAGTATACTTAATGAATGATGACACAGAGGTAGGTACAGCAGTGGCCTACCGTACTGCTATATATAGTATACTGGTGGTCACTGTGTCAGCAAACTGCAAAACTAAAATGCACCACAGGCATAGAATGTAGATGGATAGTATACTTAATGGATGACGACACAGAGGTAGGTACAGCAGTGGCCTACCGTACTGCTATATATAGTATACTGGTGGTCACTGTGTCAGCAAACTGCAAAACTAAAATGCACCACAGGTATAGAATGTAGATGAATAGTATACTTAATGGATGACGACACAGAGGTAGGTACAGCAGTGGCCTACCGTACTGCTATATATAGTATACTGGTGGTCACTGTGTCAGCAAATTGCAAAACTAAAATGCCAGGTGAAAACGCAGGCGTGCCTGGGGAAATGGGGGAGTGGCTGGCCGAACGCAGGGCGTGTTTGTGGCGTCAAAGCAGGAACTAAACAGATTGAAGTGATCGCAAGGAAGGAGTAGGTCTGCAGCCACTCTGAAACTGCATTAATTTTTTTTAGCACTGTTCTGCTAACCTTTCGGTCGCACTTCTGCTAAGCTTATATACACTCCCAGAGGGTGGCGGCTTAGCGTTTGCACTGCTGCTAAAAGCAGCTAGCGAGCGATCAACTCGGAATGAGGGCCTAAGTGACATAATAAGGTTCCAGAGTTGGGGCCAGAGACTGCTTCATATATATTGTATATATATTATGGGTGAGCTCCGGGCCATTTTTCGAGTTCTGTATTTTGGTTTTGGATCTCCTTGGTGTTTTGGATCTGTATTGGTTTTGCCAAAACCGTCCTTGCAGGTTTTGGTTTTTGGATCTGGGTTTATTTGGAAAAAAATATATAAAAACAACTAAAAACAGAATTTGGGATTGTTTTTGTTCCTACAGTATTACTAACCTCAATAACATTCATTTCCACTCATTTATAGTCTATTCTGAACAGCTCACAACTCATAATGTTGTTTTTATCCAGTTTAGGCCAAAAGGTTGCACAAAGGTAGCAGGATTTTATTTATTTATTTATTTATTTATTTATTAACAGGTTTTTTTTATAGCTCAGCATATTCCGTTGCACTTTACAATTAGAACAACAGTAATAGAGCAAAACCGGGTAAAAACAGACAGACGTAGAAGTAGGAAGGCCCTGCTCGCAAGCTTACAATCAATAGGGAAATAGGCATTAATACACAAGGATAGATGCTACCTATTGCATAATGGTCCACCAGATTACTGGGTTCTTAATGGGTTGTATAATATGATCACTCAGCAATGTTGGCATTGGGTCAGGAGGGTGTGAGAGTAAAGAAAGACAAAATATGTAAGGTTGGCCCGTTCTTAGGACAAGAAACGCTAAAGCTTCCATCAGTGTGGCTATCAAAGAGACGTGTTATAAAGTGTATACTGGATGATACTTGGTACCCTCCAAGCTCCACATAATTTTTCCACTGACCTCAAATCTTTGTTGGAGGAATTGTGGGACCGTTGGTATATTCCTTCATATCTGGTGGTCCTGTTTGACAATTCAGGTTTTCTGGAATCAAGTATGTCTGTCTGTTTTTACTTTTTACCCAGTTTTGTTCTTTTACTGTTGTTCTAATTGTAAAGCGCAACGGAATATGCTGCGCTATATAAGAAACTGTTAATAAATAAATAAGTGTGAGCACTTCTGTCTCAAATTTTGGAATCTCCAGTATCGGATACTATCGCCATAGTGTTATTGTGTTCACCGGTACCGGCGATCAGTAAACACCAAGATAAGCTTGTCATGCATGTATGCAATGCAGCTAAATCCCTGATAGCCAAAAATTGGAAATCCTTGACAGCACCTTCTACTACTGCCCTTTTCAACTGAATCAACTTTATTGCTTCAATGGAATACATTGCTAGTTTGCACAGTAACTCTGTGCCACCTTTACACAATATTTGGTCCCCCTGGTACTTTTTCCGTTCTTCCCCCCTGCCTGGACTCTGTTGATACTCCTATGTTGCCGTTTGCCTTACCCCTCATGACTTCAATGCTTTATTATACTTTAGCTATTTTTATTTTTTGTTACTGTGTTTTTGTTTTGTTTATTTTTCTTCCTTCTCAAAATATTGTGTACTGAATGGATATCTTGTTGTACATTCTATGTTTATGTGTACTTTCAGTCTATTTCTGCTGTTGTGATTGTTGTATCTCATGGTACACCTATGTATTGCTTATTATTCTTTTTTGGAAAAAAATATATAATAAACATACTGTTTTGAAAAAATATGTGAGGTTATGTGTACTGTACAAAGAGGATGTAATTAGATAGGGAAGCACTGAAGGTTATGTGGGTGGGTCTGGAATTTGATAGGCTTGTCTGAAGAGGTGAGTTTTCAGGGAACGTTTAAAGTAGAGATGAGCGGGTTCGGATTTACTTGGTTCTTTATGCAAGAATTATCGCCATTTCTTATTTTCTGGATTTTTGTTATTGGCTAACCAAAACACGTGACGTCGGATAGCAAATAAGGAGATTCGGGTAAATCCGAGTAAATCCAAGTAAAACCGAACACTCTCATCTCTAGTTTAAAGGTTTGAAGACTAGAGGTGAGTCTTATTGTGCGTGGGTGGGCATTCCACAGATTGGGTGAAGCTCAGATAAAGTCCTATAATTTTGAGTGGGAACAAGTTATACGTGTGGATGAGAGATGCAGATCTTGTGCAGAGCGAAGAGGTCGGTTAGGAAGATATCTTGAGATGAGTGAAGAGATGTATGTTGGTGCAGTTTGGTTAATAGCCTTGTATGTAAGTAAAAGTCTTTTTTTATTTAATATGGTAGAATACAGGTAACCAATGGAGGGACTAACAGAGCATATCTGCAGATGATGAACATCTAGTGAGTAAGATTAGCCTTGCAGCAGCATTCAAAATTATTTTAGTGGTGAGAGCATATGTTTGGGAAGACCAGTCAGGAGACTATTACAATAATGGATCAGAGTTTTTGCTGTGTCTTGTGTAAGATATGGTCATATTTTGGATATGTTTCTTAGATGTATGTAACATGATTTTGAGACAGATTGAATGTGGGGAACAAAGGACAGTTCAGAGTCAAGAATGACACCTAGGCAGCGAGCTTGTGGGGTAGGAATGATTGCTGAGATAACAATGATAGAGATATCAGGTTGGTAACTACTATTGGCCGGTGGAAATATAATTAATTCTGTTTTTGAAATATTAGGTTTGAGGTGGTGAGATGTCATCCAAGATGAAATGTCAGAATGGCATGCAGTGACATTGCCCAATACAGATGGTGACAAATCTGGGGAGGATAGATAGATTTGAGTATCATCTGCATACAGATGATACTGAAATCCGAAAGAGCTGATTAGTTTGCCAAGAGGTGTGGTATAGATAGAGTAAAGCAGAGGACCGAAGACTGAGCCTTGCGGTACTCCAACTGAGAGAGGTAGCGAAGAGGAGGTGGAATCAGAGAAACACTGAAGGAGTGATTGGATAAGTAGGATGAGAACCAAGAAAGGGCTGTGTCCTGAAGACCTATGGATTGTAGTATTTGTATGAGAAGAGAGTGGTCAACAGTGTCAAAAGCAGCAGAGAGATCAAGGAGAATAAGTAGTGAGTAATGGCCTTTAGATTTAAAAATGACCAGATCATTCACTACCTTAGTAAGTGCTGTTTCTGTGGAGTGTTGGGAATGAAATCCTGACTGAAGTGGGTCCAGTAAGCTGTGTGAGTTAAGAAAGTGTGTTGGCGAGTGTAGGCAAGTCTCTCTAGTAGCTTGAAGGGGCATGGGAACTGAGAGATGGGACGGTAGTTTGAGAGAGTGTTTGGGTCAGAATTTTTTTTTTTTTCAGAATGGGAGTAATCACTGCATGCTTGTACAGAGAAGTAAAGATACCAGTACACAGAGAGAGATTACAGATTTTAGTTAAGGTTGGGATGAGCACAGCAGAGTAAGGTTGGGATGAGCACAGCAGAGTTTTACTAATTTGTGAGGGTATAGAATCAAGAGTAGAGGTAGTAGAGTAGGCAGATGAGAATACTTCATTTTCATTGTGGGATCAAATGAAGAGAAGGTATTAGAGGGTTGAGGAAGGGAACTGAGCAGGTCACTGGCTGTGGATGGACGACTAAGGTAAGCAAAAGCAGTGGACAGCAAACACATGGCAGTTAACAATATATTTTAAAATGCTGTAATCACCTGTTAAAATTATTTTAAAATTAGGATCATGTTCTTCTGTTCCTCAAAGGTATCTTTGACATGGAGAAGGTTCGCTAATCACCTGTTAAAACTTTTATTCAAATTAGGATTAAGTTCTTCTGTTCCTCAAAGATATCTTTGACATGCAGAAGGTTAGTTATATTTCATTTAAATTTAGTTAATTTAGAATTATTATTAATAATATTAATTTGAATTAATCACAATGTGGTGATAAGAATAATTATGAAAATATGACATTCAATTATAACATAAGAATATGAGCTATGGATACAGCACCCTGAAATGAACGGAGGACGCCTGGATATATACTGGGAGGATATAGCACAAAATATGAAAAAAAAGATGTCTTTTATTTTGGCTGGACTGACAGAACACCCCTAGATGGACAGAGCAGCTACAATCCCTGGATGTATACTGGAATGACACAGCACAAAATATTTATTTAAATCAAAATATATATATTATTTTTTATATCACACACCGGCGGTTACAGTATCGCACAAATGAGTCAGAAATATATATTATTACACACTGAGGTTTAGCTTCACCAACAGAGTCGCACAATATGTGTATGCAGCGCCGTAACTACCTATGGGCAAGCGTTGCCTGGCACACAGCGCAAAAGCACTGTGGGCGCAGGACCGCTGCCAGAAATCGTTCCAGCACTGGCAGTGATGACCAGAGATATACACCTGCCCTGTCCCCTTCTCATTCAATTGCCGCTACCACCAGCGCTGTAGCTGTCCAGCCCCTCCCGGCTTCCTACATCCAGCCGCAGCTAATCCTACACTCAGGGCCGCCTGAAGCCCCGCCCACTGCCTCATGAACCCTACACCCAATGTTTGTCTGCTGTATGCAGATCATTCCACTCACAGCAGCAGCCAGGCAGTGACAGAGTGCTTCCCATGTGCTCTGATCACCGCTCCCCGCGCCACCCGTCTTCTACTGCAGTGTGTGTTGAGAGGGACTCCTTGCAGCTGAATAGACAAGTAAATAGTGCAGTACACACTCTCACTCTCTCTCTAGTCTCTTCACACACACACACACACACACACACACACACACACACACACACACACACACACACACACACACACTCTCTCTCTCTTGGAGCCGTAGCTTTAAAGTGTGCTAGCACAATCCTGCTCCCCGCCTGAGCCGCCGGCAGAACCTCCTGCTTGATGCGCGCCGGTCTCATAGTCTGGTGGTTCAGGCATGGCCCGGAACTGCCCTCTCTTCTGCTCCCTGCCTGTGGGGAAGAGATCTGTGCTGGGTCCCCAAGATATCACCGTTGCTCCTGCCTGGGACATACAGTTGGTCTGAGGTCTCAGCTGTGTAGAAGGTACAGTGGAGTTCCAGCTTTTGCCTCAGTGGCAGTTATCTACAGTACATATTAAGAGGCTATTCAGAGGTGGATGCAGACGTTTGAAAATGTGGAAGGATGCCTTTGCATCATGATTGCAGACGGCAAGGTTCTAGGGGGCGGCAACGCGGTATTGGGGGGAGTGCACCATAAAATGCAGGCGTGTCATGGCCATTTTTGGGGCTGGCCAATGATGTCGCCTGATGTTGCCTGCGTTTCCTGAGATTGCATGGCGGCGGTGCACCTGCCTGCGCAGCCATGAGGTCGACCTCTATTTGAGTTTTTCGCACTGCGATTGAAATAGAATTGCAATCCCATCGTGGGGCGGCACCAAACATGCTGGGCGACTTTGCCATGTACTGGGCAGCCCCCCACCGCATACGATTTTATTGGTTCTCAGATTTTGCTAAAATAGCAAAATCTGTGACTAACTCAGAATAACCCCCAATGTCCTTATTATTAAGGTATACCAGTAAAATATAGTAATTACAGGTTGTTGTTTTTTTGCTAAGCAACTAGGGTGACAATGTATAAAGGGTCGGCTTAACTTCAGGCTGGCATTGGTGATCACTAAAAGTGGCTGTGACTGATGGAGAAGGGATAGCAGGAGCAGAGAGTGTTATACAATAGTTTGTCTTATTTCTATTAGCTGTTCAGCAGTGACCCAGTTTGCATGTGGTTTAGATAGTGGCAAAGTAGCTACGGGACTGGGGATGTTATATGGTATATGGTGCTGTGGATGGCACCTGGCCTGATTCCTGTGCCACCCCAGACAGCCATTGCTCCTGGAAGGTCCAGGCAGCTCTGGTTGGGGAAAGACGGGGACACCTCCTCCAACATGGAACTGAGAGAGGTCGTTCCCGCTAACAGAACACTCTGTTCACTGGTGAGGACTCTCATTATATGAATACACCTTACTGCACCTGTCCTGTGTAATTAGCAATTATACCATGTATGTCCTGTACCATGCAAGGACGTAGCTATAGTGGGTTCAAGGGGTGCCATCGCTACGGATCCCAGAGGCTTATAGGGCCTAGGTTACCATCTGTCTCTCCAAAGCATTACCTCTCCCCGTCAACCTCTGCATCTCCCTGTCACCCGCTTCTTATCCCTGTCAGTCTCTCCCCATTACTTTCTCCCTGTCACCCACTGCCTTTTCCCATAACCCTTTCCTGTCACTCGCTACCTCTCCATCTCCCACTATCTCTCCCCGTCACCTCTCTCCTGTCACCAACTGCAACACCCCGTCATCCTCCATGTCACCCACAGTCTCCTCCAGGCATCACTCACTTCCTCCACCTGCAACCCATTCCCTGGCATCACCCACTGCCTCCCACTGTCATCCATTCCCTGAAGTCACCCACTGTCTCTCAATGTCACACTCTGCTTGTTCCTGTCACCCATTGCCTCTCAGTCACCCATTGCCTCACCCTCTGCCTCTACCCTGTGTCACTATCTCTCTATCACCCTCTTTTTCCTGTCACCCTCTGTCTTTCCAAGGCATCACCCGCTCCCCATCATATGAATACGGCATTACCTTTGAGGCCACGCCCCTTGCCGCGAGGCTATGCCCCTACTGAGAAGCTACACTCACTTTTCCAAGAACATGCGCCTTTGGCATGCACAAGTAACACCCCCCTCTTCCTCATCATAGTGCCCCCCCTGTCATTTTGTTCTGGATCTGCCCCTGGGCGCTACTGTGCGGTGTAATGTGACTGACGGGCGCTATTGTGCGGTGTGGTGTAATGTGACTGACTAATGCTGCTGTGCGGTGTAATGTGACTGATGGACGCTCCTGTGCGGTGTTATGTGACTGATGGACGCTACAGTGCGGTGTAATGTGACTGACAGGCGCTACTATGCAGTGTAATGTGACTGACGGGCGCTACTGTGCGGTGTAATGTGACTGGCGGTCGCTACTGTGTGGTGTAATGTGACTGACAGATGCTCCTAGGTGGTGTAATGTGACTTAGGCTACTTTGTGGTGTGATGTGACTGACGGATGCTACTGTGTGGTGTAATGTGACTGACGGATGCTACTGTGTGGTGTAATGTGACTTATGCTACTGTGCGGTGTAATGTGACTGACGGATGCTACTGTGTGGTGTAATGTGACTTATGCTACTGTGCGGTGTAATGTGACTGACGGATGCTACTGCGTGGTGTAATGTGACTGACGGATGCTACTGTGTGGTGTAATGTGACTGACGGATGCTACTGTGCGGTGTAATGTGACTGACGGGCGCTACTGTGCAGTGTAATGTGACTGATGGGCGCTACTGTGCGGTGTAATGTGACTGACGGGCGCTACTGTGCGGTGTAATGTGACTGATGCTACTGTGTGGTGTAATGTGACTGACGGACGCTACTGTTTGGTGTGGTGTAATGTGACTGACTGACGCTACTGTGTGGTGTAAAGTGACTTACCACTATTTTTGGCACAGGGCACCAAAATGTCTAGTTACCTCTCTGGCCTGCCTAATGTCTAAAAAAGGGGGACTGTCTGCCATAATGTGTAAAAAGGGGGACTGCCTTCCATAATGTGTAAAAAGGGGAACTCTGCTGCCTAATGTGTAAAAAGAGGACTCTGCCTGCTTAATGTGCAAAAAGGGGGACTCTGCTGCTGCAATGTGTAAAAAAGAGGGACTCTGCCTGCCTAATGTGATAAAAGTGGACTCTGCTGCTGTAATGTGTAAAAAGGGGACTCCACCTGTCGTAATGTGTAAAAAGGGGGACTCTGCCTGCCATAATGTGTAAAAGGGAGCTCTATGGCCACGTCCCTTCCCCATGAAGCCACACCCCTATATTTTTGTTGTGCACTTATGGCACACACTGGCTTTATTTTATATATGGGGGGGGCGCCGATGCTATTTCTTGCACACAGCGCTAAAATGTCTAGTTACGCCACTGCGTGTATGAGTAGGAAATAATATACTGCAGTCTGACCGGCAGTGTCATAGTACATATGAAATAAAATAAAAATTGTATAGCACACTGGGGTACAGTATAAGCAAAAAATAAATAAAAATAAATAATAAAAATAAATAAATAAATATATATATATATATATATATAATAATTATAATTTTAGGCTTTTTGTTTTTAGCTTTTATTATTTTAATTTTACATCGGGGTGGAGCCCCTGGATGGACAGACAGATCACCCCTTTCAGATACAGCAGACAGACACTGGCGTGACAGAAAACGCAGGCGTGGCTGTGCGAACGCTGGGCGGGTTTGTGATGTCAAATGCAGAACTGAATAGTCTGAAGTGATCGCAAGCGCTGAATAGGTTTTGAGCTACTCTGAAACTACACAAAAAATTGCAGGCACTCTGCGATACAACCGTTCACACTTCTGCTAAGCTAAAATACACTCCCAAATCTAACTCTCTCTGCACATGTTATATCTGCCACACCTGCAGTGAACATGGGGGGTCATTCCGAGTTGATCGCTCGCTAGCTAGTTTTAGCAGCCGTGCAAATGCTATGACGCCACCCACTGGGACAAACCCGCCCAGCGTTCGCCCAGCCACGCCTGCGTTTTTCCTGGCACGCCTTTGTTTTTCCGCACACTCCCTGAAAACGGTCAGTTGCCACCCAGAAACGCCCACTGCGTGTCAATCACTCTGCGGCAAGCAGTGCAACTGAAATGCATCGCTATACCCTGTGCAAAACTACATAGTTCGTTGTGCCCGTACGTCACTCGTGCGCATTGTGCCTCATACGCATGCGCAGAACTGCCGATTTTTAGCCTGATCGCTGCACTGCGAACAACTGCAGCTAACGATCAACTCGGAATGACCCCCATGGTTTTGCCCAACTGCTAACAAATTTGCTGCTACGATCAGGTCAGAATTACCCCCCATGTGTATGTGCACACAATAGCAAAAGTTACATACTGTAGGTGGGGCAGCTGCTGTGGGCCAATGTTCACATATTTATAGCATTTTTGGTGTCATTTAACACCATTATGAGGGACCATTGAGGGACCATTAATTACTTCTGAGATTGAGATTACAGACATCAATGCACCTTTCTTTGTCTTCCCCTGTTTATCATTATTTGCGGTATTATTTCTGTTATTACATTTTATATTTACTGTATTTATCAATATTTATACAGTATGTAATTAATAGGATTATTTTCTAACCATTTTTTGAACGCTGTAAATAAAGTTGTTAGTAATCCTTTACTGTTATGCTTGTTATTTTGCAATCAAGAAATCTTCCTAAATCCTACATTACTTATATATTGGGTATCTATAGTTAGTATTTATCACCTTAGATATGTCCATTTTATTGTATGTATACTTGTCAAAGTCGAAAAATATTGTAGTACACACAGCACGTTCTAACCACACATACATGCCCGCTGCGCGTGCACTTGTTCCGCCGTGCGTGCACATATCCGCAATTTGCGTATGATCGCTCCCACGGTCCTGCGCGTGGTATGGGTATTTACGGCGGAGTTTGTGAGCGCATAGAGGGTTATCAAAACATTACATATTTAACCCAAATAGTGCACATTGTACACATAGCCCCCCCGCACCACATCAGCAAGTATCAACAGTTTAAATGATTCCAGGACTAAGGGATTCACCTTTGCATGATAGGAAGGGACAGACTAAGGTTATAAGGTGATGTCTAGTATCCAGCTGTAGGGTATTTTAAGGGTAACATTCCGGTGTTGGTTAGAGGAAGATTGCATGTTCCTGGTATAGTTATGTGCAGAAGTAGAATATAGATATAAACTGTATTTACTGTATATTATGTATGCGGCGGGAATACAGAGGAGACCACCTACAAGAGCAGTTGAGAAAGACATCGCCCACCTTTTCAAATCAACCTATGACCTCTCCTGTAATGTAAAGATGCATCTCTGTGTCCAATGGACAAAGGGATTACAGTAACCATTGTATTGTTTATGGAAGTAGTGTATAAAAAGCCTGTTGCTGCCTGGCCGGTCAGAAGACTCTGAACGCTATCTACCTGATGAGCGGAGGACTGGTCCAGGTTGTGCAAGCGAATATTCTCACGTATGTACATTGACTGTAGCCATTTTACTCTGTTGTATTTTGTAGTGTATAAATTGTATTGTTATCCCCTTCCAGATATATACGCTGAGGTTTCGGATCCCAGTGTTTAACTACAAATCGGTGTTGTGTCCTCTTTTCCCTGCTAGGGTTTAAAAGCGTATTTAACTGTATAAGGTTTAAGAGTGTATTGATAAGGTGTGTACGCACTGCGGGTACTTTATACCGTCAGCGCTGCATAAGGTTTAAGGTGTAACATCATTGCAGTGCTTTGCTGCATACGGTTTAGAGTGTAATAACATCATTGCATTTCATTACTAATAAGGTTTAAAGTTTATCAAGAGTGAGTGCGCGCGCTGTGTGTACTTTGTACCCCCAGCGCGGCATTTGTACGCTAAGTTCATACAAGGTACGGGACTCTGTACACAAATAGCGTGCAAAGTGCGTAGCGTATGTATTAAGTCTAGCGGCCGCAGCGGCTCCATGGTAAAAGTGTGTTTAAAGGTATAGCTTTATGGTTTAAGATAATATCGACATTATCAATTGGGGGCATCGTCCGGTTTTTCCTCATACCCACAACCTAGCAGGTTAAAGCAGACTTTATCTATCAGCAAAGGGCGGACAGGTATCCCACGTAAGCCTTCTCCTGGTTGGTGGTTAAACAGGTTTATACAGAAAGATACTGTGTTGTGTTAAGTAAACGATTATAGGTAATATCGCTTACATTTATAGAAGTGTGGGATTTGTACTACTGCGGACGTACGGTCTTTGTACACGTGTCTCGGACAAAGTACAGGACTGCGTACGCAACGTAAAGACATACGCACGGTCGCATATTAACGCAACGTGCGTAAGGGTACGGCCGCTAAGCACAAATTACACAATAGCATTGTTTAGTTTAGGCGCGGTACGGTAGCCACGCGACAATAGCGCAAATTGCTCAGTTTCCAAGATCTAGTTTAAATAAAACCTTTTTTTACTGTATTACCTCTGGTACGAAGGCTGTTTATCTGAATGAAAGTTAATTTTCTGTACAGAAAAACCAAAGTGTACGAGCGTGAGTGTGCAAACATAATAAAGGTTTTGTGGACCCAGTGAATTCAGGATCCCGTAGGAGACCACACCAGGTGAGTGAAGACAGGTGGCGTGAGAATAGCTAGCTCACGTTAATATAAATTGAAGTACAAAGGAGCAAGGTAGCAGATACCACAGGCCAGAAGGTCAGCGAAGGTTTAGAGTACCGCAGACCAAAGGTCAGCGAGGTTTTTGTGTAGAGTACCGCAGCCCAGGGGGTTAGCGAAGATACCCATTTAGTTTTTGATTGATTCGCTCCGGCTGAGGTTTCGCAGCGTGAAAAGTCGATTCCATTGGTCGTACGGCGGATAAGTAACAGTTACCTATACGCTGTGCGATTGGGCCGCGTGTTCGTGGGTGCAATACTTAGCGCAACGTGATACCCTTTTTACGAGCTTTGCATAAAATCGCGGGATCATTAGCGCTGGATATAGCATACGCAAGCGTGATTTGTGTATAATAAAGGTTAAGGGAGGTTTCGCTGGTCACTCAGGAACTCTCCAACAACCAATATTTACTGGAAAGGGTAAGTCACTCCCAGATACTTCCAGTAAATAGAGGTTACATAGGGGCCCTAGGTTGGGTACGTACCTTCGCTAACGACAGTGTTTGGTAGTATTGGCCAACGTGGGCGGTGAGTGGGTGAAAGCACTCGGAGAACTTTCACCGTTGCCTTATATTGAGTATTTTGTTTTTTTGTAGATTAGCCGGGACAGCAAAACCTGCAAAATATGGGGGCCAGTTGCTCAAGTAAGGGACGTTCAACCAGGGTTCAGGTTGACATTCCGCGGCCCAGGGGGTCGGCGAGGTACATAATGTGTGAGAAGCATGGACCACACGCAGAAATTTTGTGCAATGAATGGGAACGTATGACCGCGGAAGATAGGGAACCATTCCCTAAGGTAGGCAGTTTTGAACCAGAGGTATTGCAGAATTTAAGGGTTAGGATATGTCTGATAAAATCCCGAAAGCAAAGGGTCAGACACACAAACTGTTTAAATTTATGGCAGCAAGAGGGCGATATGCAGAGGGAACTAGCTCACGCAGCAGGTTCCAAACCTAGCAGGAAAATGATGGCAACCGCACCACCACTGTATATTGTAGGGGAGAAAGTGGCTACAGACAATGGCATACTGGTATCTGATAAGAGTATAGTTGATAAATGTACTAATGCTAACCCGTGCAAGTTGTATCCCATTTTAAACTTTCCTCAGGACTGCGAGTAAGAAGATGAGCCCAGCACGATATCGGCACTCTCTCTAGCAGCCACCATACAGAACACTCATGTGGGCACGGCCCAACCAGTAAGATCAGTTGTAAGGCCCCCTAGCGGAGGGATAAGTGAGGTTGTGTCCACAGGTAAGTACGGTACCATACATTATCCAGAGACAATAGCACCTCAGATTGTGGAGTCAACTCAAAATGATGTAATTGAATTAAATCCTGTCAGGGTGATCACAGTCCCCAATGGGAAGACTGACGCTCAGGGAGTTACTCCCATCAGGAACATTGCTATGCATTGTCCTTGGTCCCGGACAGAATTGAGGACAATTATGTCTGAATTTCCCGATCCCAGAAAGGATCTAGTCGCATGCCAGAGGTTTATTAAAGAATTAGATAACGCCACCGAACCCACAAACAAAGATTGGCGAACAGTGCTACGAGTATGTTTACCTTCCAATATTGACCCCGCGAAATTAATTACTGATTGTAAATTAGACGCAGAAGTACCTCTCACTGATGAGTACACTCAGGAGAACGTACGACAGATCAATCTTCAATTAGGAGTATATTTCCCTACTGTTGTCAAATGGAATAAAATCTTTTCCAAAAGACAAAAAGAAGGTGAAACGGCATCTGAATATTTCCATCGAGCACTGCAGGAAATGGCTAGATACACTGGGGTCGAGGACATTAAGGAAAATGTACATCACAGGGAGGTAGCTGTGTCATTATTAATGGACGGGTTAAAAGAAACATTGAGAACAAGGGTACAAACCACTCTACCTAACTGGAGAGGTATCTCGGTGGCTGCATTAAGAGAGTCCGCTATCGAGCACGATCGGAACATCATTAAGCACAGGGAGTCACAGGGGGATAAGCTGATGACAGTAAGTATAAATGCCCTTACAACGAAGCCGCATCAGCCAAAACCCCAGACCCCTGATGGTAAGTTACATGTAGTGGTATGCTGTAACTGTAAGAAGGAAGGACATTATGCACGGAATTGTAAGTATAAGGACACACATAAGGTATACCGACCCCCTAGACCAGGATATGAACCACATTATGATACACGTAATTGGGATCAGGGATCACATAGGAAAAATTATGAGCCACACGCAGGGGAAACGGGAGGTATCCACCTAGGAGGGACTGGCAGGTCTCCGAAAATTCACAGTTACCCCCCTCACATATTGTAGCTGACAGCGTGCTGCGGGAGGGTCACAATATACAATAGGGGTTGGGCCACACCTGTAGTCTGCAGCCAGTGAAGTTGATTGCTAGCCTTGGTAGTGAACCCGAGGTCACAGTTGATGTAGCTGGTAGATCATTACCTTTTCTTGTAGATACAGGGGCGGCCAGGTCAGTGTTAAATTCGACGGTAGGTATGAAAACCATGGGTAAAACAATTTCAGCAATGGGAGTAACAGGAATAGTGCAACACTACCCTTTAAGTAGACCAGCGGAGATTACGATAGGGCCTTTGCAGACCAAGCATTCCTTTTTGCTGGCTGCATCGGCTCCGACTAATCTACTTGGGAGAGATTTATTGTGTAAAATGGGGTGTGTCATATATTGTACTCCTGAGGGTGTCTTCTTGGATATACCCGAGAATCACGTTCAGGAAGTGCAGGATATGTTAGACACCCCACAAAGGTTAATGTCACACTCTGCTGTTATAGACAAGTGTCCATCCAAGGTAGAGGCAATGATCTCCCAGATACCGGAATCCCTCTGGACCAAAGATGGACAAGACACTGGATTGATGGCGAATGTAGCTCCTGTAGTAGTGCAAGTAAAAGATGGTAGGATAACTCCAAAAATCCCTCAGTATCCTCTGAAGCCAGAGGTGGAATTAGGAGTGTACCCAGTCATAGAGCGCTTGCTACAACAGGGCATCCTAGTTAGGACGTCCAGCACTGCCAATAGTCCCATCTTCCCTGTGAAAAAGAGTGGGGGGAGGGGTTACAGACTAGTGCAGGATCTAAGGGGGATAAACAAGATAGTTGAGAGCCAATTCCCTGTAGTGCCAAATCCAGCTGTCATCCTCATGCAAATTCCCCCTGCTGCAAAATTTTTCACTGTCATTGACCTCTGTTCTGCTTTCTTTTCTGTCCCTCTGCACCCTGACAGCCAATACTTATTTGCATTTACATACAGGGGAGTACAGTATACCTGGACTCGCATACCCCAAGGTTTCATTGACAGCCCAAGTATTTTCTCCCAGGCTTTGCATGACTGTTTACAATCCTTTCAACCTGAGAGCGGATCAGTATTAATACAGTACGTAGATGACTTACTGCTGTGTTCTGATTCACTCGAATCGTCCTTGAAAGACACGAAACAGCTTCTGTTTCACCTTTCTAATACGGGACACAAGGTTTCAAAGGATAAGTTGCAGTTGTGCCAGACCAAGGTAAAATATTTGGGACATTGCTTGACGCAAGGCCTTAGACACCTTACCGCTGATAGAATACAGGCGATTCGTGACATGACTCTGCCACAAACCCAGCAACAGATCCGCACTCTTCTTGGAATGTGTGGGTACTGCCGAAACTGGATCCCAGGGTTCTCCATACTGGCTTTACCTTTGCAAGAAATGGTCTCCTCGAACAAACCAGATCGGATCTCTCACACAGATGAGTCCGAACTGACATTTGAGAGACTTAAACAGTGCCTATCACAGGCACCTGCATTAGGCATGCCAGATTATGGGAAACCCTTTGAATTGTACGGTACGGAAAGTGCTGGGTGTGCGGCAGGTGTCCTAACCCAGAGACATGGTGATGCCAGCAGGCCGGTAGCTTACTACAGTGCACAGTTGGACACCGTAGCGCGGTCTCTCCCCACATGCTTGCGAAGTGTTGCAGCGATAGCCTTGCTAGTGAGTAAAAGCAAAGGCGTAGTGTTAGGACACAACCTGACCATCCATACACCTCATGCAGTGTCAGCCTTACTGAACTCTGCCCAAACCAGACATGTCTCATCTGCACGGTTTACAAGGTGGGAATTAGCACTAATGGCCCCTGTAAACATCACCATAAAGAGATGCAGCGCACTAAATCCTGCAACTTATCTGCCAGATGTGCCTGGACAGGCACAAAGGGTGGAGGATGAGAATGATGGTGAATGAGGATTTAGTACAGACACTGACACACATGATTGTATGGAATATCTGAACCAGACTTTCACTGCAAGACCCGACATTAGTGACAACCCACTGGAAGGCGTAGATTTTACTTTTTACACTGATGGTAGTTGCCACAGACAGACGGACTCGGGAGACCTGTGTACTGGATACGCAGTCGTAGATGACAGAGGTATCATAGAAGCTGAGCCCCTGGGCCCACCGCACTCAGGACAAGTTGCTGAGCTGGTCGCCCTAACCAGAGCGTGTGAATTGGCCAAGGTAAAGTCAGCCAATATATATACAGATTCTAGGTATGCCTTTGGAGTAGTGCATGATTTCGGGGCCCTATGGCGCCTCAGAAATTTCATGACGGCAGCTGGCACACCTGTAGCGCATGCATCCCACATAAAAAGGCTTCTAACAGCGATACAAGAACCAGACATAGTGGCTGTTATCAAGTGCAAAGCCCACACTTACAGTCAAGACCCAGTGTCACTTGGTAACAGCCGGGCAGACGAAGCTGCTAAATCAGCAGCCAGCACCCCTATACAAACAGATATCACATCACTGATGATATTCAACACCGTCAACACACAAAAAATTAATTGAGATGCAAAATTTGTGTTCCCTACAGGAAAAGGCAGTCTGGAGGTCAAAGGGGTATGGCCAGGAGTCCTCAGGACTCTGGAAAGATGGACAGGGTAAGGCAGTGGCCCCCAGAGCATATCTTCCAAGCTTAGCTGAGGCAGCACACGGTCTGACTCATCTGGGTAAAGAGGGTATGTGTAAGCTGGTGAGAGCCTACTGGTGTGCGCCAGGATTCTCTTCTCATGCGGGTAAGAGAGCAATGACATGTCTTATTTGCTTGAGGAAGAATATTGGAAAGTCAATACCAACAGAACCATCCCATATCCCGCCGACAGATGGCCCTTTTCAGGTAATACAGATTGATTTCATACAGTTACCACCCTGCAGGAATTTAAAATATGTGTTAGTCTGTATTGATGTGTTTTCCAATTGGGTAGAAGCGTTCCCTGCTGCCACAAATACTGCTACGTTCACTGCAAAGAAAATTGTGCAGGAATTTGTGTGTAGATATGGTATCCCTAGAATAATTGAAAGCGATAGGGGTACCCATTTTACAGGTGAAGTCTTTCAGGTTATGTGCAAACTGATGGGAATTAATAGCAAGCTGCATACTCCGTACCGCCTACAGGCGAGTGCGAAGGTGGAGAGAGTAAACAGCACTATTAAGAACAAGTTGAGCAAAGTGATGGTTGAAACTGGATTGTTGTGGCCAGAAGCTTTGCCACTAGTATTGTACAGCATCAGAACCACTCCCAGGTCCCCACTTAACCTATCACCCTTTGAGATTCTTTTTGGTCGACAACCCCATGTAATGATAGACCCCCAGGATGATTTGAAATGCAATAACGAAGTGGCTGTAAAATATTTGGTTAAGATGAGCCAGCAGCTGAGGAATCAAAACAGAAATCTAAAGCTGGTGATTCCTGACCTACCAAACAGTAATTGTCAGGACATTGAACCTGGGGATTATGTAATGATTCGAAATTTTCTACGCTCAGGTTGCCTCATTTGACAGGTGGGAAGGACTGTACCAAGTCTTACTAACCAGAACGACAGCATTAAAGGTTGCCGAAAGAGAGACTTGAGTCCACTCGTCCCACTGTAAGAAGGTCGCTAACCCAGAGAGAACCCGTGACAAAGAGCAGAGTGTAGAGAACATCGTATCACTGGAGTGTCTGTTCCGGGAAGGTTGAGAGGCAGGACTGTTGTCACGGCACCTGAGCGCGGAGAACAACAAGACCAAGAGGCGGTTGTCGCACCAGTTTTTTCTTTTTTTTTTATTATTTTCTCCATCTCCCACTACCCTCCTTCTCTCCTTCCCTTTTCCTCCCCCTTCTTGTTTCCTTTCTCTTCCCTTAACAAGATGGACTTACCCCAAGAGACTGCGTTCCGGGTTTTTCTGTTAACCCTGTTGTTGACCAGAACAGTCTGTTTCGGTGAGAGTACCAGAGAGGTCGAGAAAGGATCTGGAATGGGTTCTGATGGCGAGGACGGATTTGTAGAATTCCAAGAGCAACACATCAATCGAGCAAAGGCGAGTATCAGAAAACGATCTGGTAGTCAGGGAACTAGGAGACACTGTGAAGGGTTATTGGCTGAAGAAAATTGCATTTGTAAAAACTGTGAGAACATAGTTGAGGATGGGTGCATCCAGAGATGTCAGTCCAGCCTTAATATCAACATGTACCGTCATCCATTGAGTGATTACCACTCACTAGTGGGTAAGGTCTTAAACCAGACAGAATGCTGGGTGTGTTCACAAGTACCTCAAGGTCAGAGCAAGTCAGGATTAGTACCGTACCCTTTAGCAATAGATGAGGTACTCGAATTACGGGGTGGGAGACCGGTGGACAAGAAATTTAATATTTCTAGGCCCCCTAGTTTGAAGCTCCACCAGTACCATGTAGATAGATCCTTGGTATGTTTCAACATTTCCAATTCCCGAAAACCAGGAAATTGGGAGGTGACATGGAATAATCAAACCATGGCATTTTCGCACACAGCTGATAGGATACCCATAGACTCTGAACTTATACGCCAAATAGCCAACAGTGGAAGGTATTTTCGGTATAGGTATACTCAAGGAAGCAAGACCATGTGGGTCGGAGAAGTATCACCAGGGTACTGTGCGCATATCATCCAGCCTGATACTTGTACTGAACAGATGAGAGAACTAGGGATTGGGTTTTTCACTTGGAAAGTTTGTAATATGGTAATGTCATATTCTGTCCCATATGTTCTCCCTGATGATGCCTATTTCATATGTGGGAGGAAGGCGTATAAGTGGCTTGCCCCAAACTCAGAGGGATTGTGTTACATTGGAAGAGTGTTGCCAGAGGTCATGACCATAACCCATGATAAGATGAAAGATGTTCACCGCAGTGTTCAGGCTCCTTATACTCATACTCACTATGAACACATCGTTAAGAGACACCTCATAGAGAGGACAGAGCACGTAGCCTCTGATTTGATCCACGAATCCACCGGGATTCAATTCCTTCTCGCATTAGACATCACCCGTACTGCCAGAGGAATTATAAATTATAGTTATATCCATGCGCTAGCGAACTTGATAGATAATATCACTGAGATGTATGACGACACCTTCAGGTATACGGGTAGGGAGTTGCAAGCATACAAGACAGAACTGATCCAGCATAGGATGGTCCTCAATTATATCACAGCCGTGACGGGTGGGTACTGTGTCACTTTGGCAACTCAATATGGTGGGAAGTGCTGCACGTATATTACAAACAGCACTGATGACCCAACCGAGATCATCGATCAAAAGATGGACGATATCTTGCAGTTGAAGTGGGAGTTCCGAAGGAGACACAACCTTACCCTGACTGCTGTGAGTAATGAACTGACCGGCTGGGTCTCATGGTTGAACCCATGAAATTGGTTCTCAGGATTAGGAGAGTGGGCTCAAAATGTTATTATGAGTGTAGGAAAGTTTCTCCTTTGTATCCTGGGAGTCATCATAATTATTGGCTTGATATTTAGGTGTGTTCGAATTCTAACGCGGCGCAAGCACGGCACAAAATTGATGAGTTTAAGGAGCGGGGGCATTGTTACAGCAGCAGATTTAATTTACGACCCATCCATAGAAACAATGTTATGATAAGGATTGCAAATGAATTCCATGGCATGTTTCTTTCACCCGTTTTTCCTTTGTCTCCCCCTTTGCCCAGATACATCGATCCGGAAAAGACATTGACTACACCCAAGAATGTTTATGAAAATGTTATGTAAATGTATTTTAGATATGTGTCTTATCTTCATCTCTACAACCTTCAGTTAGTGACACACATAGTCGACATGTGATATCCACATATATTAGCACTCACATATGTTCCCCCTCCATGTATCATCAACTAAATGTGCACCCCATTTGTTGGAACAAGAAGCCGAAAAGAGCTCGGTAGTGTTTGTTGGCCCACTTACAGACCCTTAATACGGGATAAGAAGGATTTAATGTATACTTCGCAATACCTCGAAGCTTATCTAGAACATATACGGCACGATGATACATGCCCCTCAGACATGTATTTATACATACATGCTTTTACTATCTCACTAGCTCATACATTTCCCGCCTACACCTCTCCTCCTACCATCCAATCATCTGTAGATATTGTATTGTATATTTTTCTGTTTAGTGTTTAGATAGTGGCAGTTATTGTTGACTGCCAAAGTCGAAAAATATTGTAGTACACACAGCACGTTCTAACCACACACACATGCCCGCTGCGCGTGCACTTGTTCCGCCGTGCGTGCACATATCCGCAATTTGCGTATGACCGCTCCCGCGGTCCTGCGCGTGGTATGGGTATTTTCGGCGGAGTTTGTGAGCGCACAGAGGGTTATCAAAACATTACATATTTAACCCAAATAGTGCACATTGTACACATAGCCCCCCCGCACCACATCAGCACGTATCAACAGTTTAAATGATTCCAGGACTAAGGGATTCACCTTTGCATGATAGGAAGGGACAGACTAAGGTTATAAGGTGATGTCTAGTATCCAGCTGTAGGGTATTTTAAGGGTAACATTCCGGTGTTGGTTAGAGGAAGATCGCATGTTCCTGCGTATAGTTATGTGCAGAAGTAGAATATAGACATAAACTGTATTTACTGTATATTATGTATGCGGCGGGAATACAGAGGAGACCACCTACAAGAGCAGTTGGGAAAGACATCGCCCACCGTTTCAAATCAACCTATGACCTCTCCTGTAATGTAAAGATGCATCTCTGTGTCCAATGGACAAAGGGATTACAGTTACCATTGTATTGTTTATGGAAGTAGTGTATAAAAAGCCTGTTGCTGCCTGGCCGGTCAGAAGACTCTGAACGCTATCTACCTGATGAGCGGAGGACTGGTCCAGGTTGCGCAAGCGAATATTCTCACGTATGTACATTGACTGTAGCCATTTTACTCTGTTGTATTTTGTAGTGTATAAATTGTATTGCTATCCCCTTCCAGATATATACGCTGAGGTTTCGGATCCCAGTGTTTAACTACAAATCGGTGTTGTGTCCTCTTTTCCCTGCTAGGGTTTAAAAGCGTATTTAACTGTATAAGGTTTAAGAGTGTATTGATATGGTGTGTACGCACTGCGGGTACTTTATACCGTCAGCGCTGCATAAGGTTTAAGGTGTAACATCATTGCAGTGCTTTGCTGCATACGGTTTAGAGTGTAATAGCATCATTGCATTTCATTACTAATAAGGTTTAAAGTTTATCAAGAGTGTGTGCGCGCGCTGTGTGTACTTTGTACCCCCTGCGCGGCGTTTGTACGCTAAGTCCGTTTAAGGTATGGGACTCTGTACGCAAATAGCGTACAAAGTGCGTAGCGTGTGTATTAAGTCTAGCGGCCACAGCGGCTCCATGGTAAAAGTGTGTTTAAAGGTATAGCTTTATGGTTTAAGATAATATCGACATTATCATACTGTAGTTACAATCATACTTTGTTATATTGTCTTTAATCCTCAATTTGTTCTGGCATTATCTATCGGGACACTTATTTGTTTGTTTGTTTTTCATATTATCTTGACTTGTACTGTGCCTGTTACATCATTGCTATCAGTATTATGACAAATACCCTAAATAAAAATATTTTGAAAAAAAAGATAACTGTAACAAATGTATATGTGATACATGTATACAAAAAATGTACATAATAATGTCAGCACAGAAAAAATAACAGAGACTCATAAAGTGTCAGGTCTCTGGGGTTTTGGGTACTTGGATTACCAGAATGGCCTTAAATTGGAAGAGTCAGTGTCAAGGAGAGAAAGAGAGATTGAGAGAGAGACGGGGGGGGGGGTCATTCTGAGTTGATCGGTCGCTGCTGTTTTTCGCACCGCAGCAAACAGTTTACTACTGCGCAGGCGTGTCGTACGGCTACAAAACGGATCGTTGCTGAGCGATGGATTTTATGAAGAATCCATTCGCACAGCCGATCGCAAGGAGATTGACAGGAAGAGGGTGTTTGTGGGTGTCAACTGACCGTTTTCTGGGAGTGGTGCGGTGAACGCAGGCGTGTCCAGGCGTTTGGAGGGTGGATGTCTGACGTCAATTCTGGGACCTGCAACGCTGGGTTCATCGCACAGGGTAAGTAACTCTTGTTCTGGTCTTGTTCTACACAAACTTTTTTTGCATAGCAGGGCTGCACAAGCAATCGCAGCCTTGCTATGCAAAAATACACTCCCCCATAGGTGGCGTCTAGTTGTTCGCATGGGCTGCAAAAAGTTGCAGCGTGCGATCAACTCGGAATAACCCCCAGTGTCAGGGAGAGAGGGAGAGAGAGAGAGAGACAGTGTCAGGGGGAGAGAGGGGGAGAGAGAAGTAGAGAGACAGTGTCAAAGAGAGGGAGAGAGACAGTGTCAGGGAGAGACAGTGTCAGGGAGAGAGAGAGGGATAGACAGTGTCAAAGATAGAGGGAGTGGAAGAGAGAGACAGTATCAGGGAGAGAGACATACAGTAGTGTCAGGTAGAGAGATGGAGAGAAAGACAGTGTCAGGTAGAGAGAGAGAGGGAGACAGTGTCAGTGAGAAAGAGGGAGTGACACATTGTCAGAGAGAGAGAGAGAGAGAGATAGAAAGACAGTGTCAGGGAGAGAGAGGAAGAGAGAGACAGTGTCAAGAATAGAGGGAGAGAGACAGTATTGGGAGAGACAGTTAGAGAGAGAGGGTGCGACACAGTGTCAGGGGTAGAGATAGTGTCAGAAAGAGAGAGGGAGAGAGACAGTGTCAAGGACAGAAGGAGAGGGAGAGAGAGACAGTGTCAGGGAGAGAGAGGGACAGTGTCAGAGAGGGAGGGAGGGAGAGAGAGACAGTGTCAGGGAGAGAGGAAAGGAGAGAGAGACAGTGTCAGAGAGAGGGAGATACAGTGTCAGGGAGAGAGAGAGACAGTGTAAGGGATAGAGAGAGGCAGTGTTAGGGAGAGAGAGAGAGAGAGAGAAAGATAGAGAGAGAGAGAGAATGTCAGGGAGAGACATACAGTAGTGTCAGAGGGAGAGAGGGAGAGAAATACAGTGTCAGGGAGAAAGAGAGAGAGAAAGAAAGAGAGGGAGACAGTGTCAGAAAGAGAGGGGGTGGCATAGTGCCAGGGTGAAAGTGAGGAAGTGTTAAAGAGAGAGAGAGAGAGAGAGAGAGAGAGAGGGAGAGAGGGACAGTGTCAAAGATAGGAGAGACAGTGTCAGAGAGTGAAAGAGAGAGACAGTGTCAGAGAGAGAGGGAGGGAGACAGTGTCAGAGAGGGAAAGAGAGAGACAGTGTCAGAAACAGGAAATGACACAGTGTCATGGAGAGAGAGGGAGACATTGTCAGGGAGTGAGAGGCAGTGACAGGGAGAGAGAGACAGTGCCAGGGAGAGAGAAAGAGAGAGACAGTGTCAGAAAGAGGAAACGACACAGTGTCAGGGAGAGGGAGAGACAGTGTCTTGGAGAGAGAGAGAGATAGTGTCAAAGATAGAAGGAAAGGGAGAGAGACAGTGTCAGGGAGACAGAGACAGTGTCAGAGAGAGAGAGAGAGAGAGAGAGAGAGAGAGAGTGTGTAAGGGAGAGATACAGTGTCAGAAATAGAGGCAGTGTCAGGGGGAGAGAGGGAGGGAGAGAGACAGTGTCAGAAAGACAGCATCAGGGAAAGAGAGAGACAGTGTCAGGGAGAGATAAAGGGAGAGAGACAGTGTCAGGGAGAAGGAAAGACAGTGTCAGGGAGAGAGAAGCAGTGCCAAGGAGAGAAAGGGTGCCAGGGAGAGAGCAAGCTGGAGAGGAGACAGAGGGAGAGAGTGTTAGGAAGAGAGTGAAGAAGGGAGACAATGTCAGAGAGAGATAGAGAGACAGTGTCAGGGAGTAGACATAGATTGTCAGGGAGACAGAGAGGAGCAAAAGAAAGTGAGTGAGACAGTGTTAGGGAGAGAGAGGGAGTGACACATTGTCAGAGAGAGAGAGAGATAGAAAGACAGTGTCAGGGAGAGAGAGGAAGAGAGAGACAGTGTCAAGGATAGAGGGAGAGAGACAGTATTGGGAGAGACAGTCAGAGAGAGGGCGCGACACAGTATCAGGGGTAGAGATAGTGTCAGAGAGAGAGAGGGAGAGAGACAGTGTCAAGGACAGGAGGAGAGGGAGAGAGAGACAGTGTCAGGGAGAGAGAGGGACAGTGTCAGAGAGGGAGGGAGAGAGAGACAGTGTCAGGGAGAGAGGAAAGGAGAGAGAGACAGTGTCAGAGAGAAGAAGATACAGTGTCAGGGAGAGAGAGACAGTGTAAGGGATAGAGAGAGGCAACGTTGGGGGGGGAGAGAGAGAGAGAGAGAGAGAATGTCAGGGAGAGACATACAGTAGTGTCAGAGGGAGAGAGGGAGAGAAATACAGTGTCAGGGAGAGAGAGAGAGACAGAGAGAGAGAGAGAGAGAGAGAGAGAGAGAGAGAAAGAGAGGGAGACAGTGTCAGAAAGAGAGGGAGCGGCATAGTGCCAGGGTGAAAGTGAGGCAGTGTTAAGGAAAGAGAGAGAGAGAGGGAGAGAGGGACAGTGTCAAAGATAGAAGGAGAGACAGTGTCAGGGAGAAAGAGAATGACAGTGTCAGAGAGGGAAAGAGAGAGAGTGTCAGAGAGAGTGGAAGGGAGAGAGACAGTGTCAGAGAGGGAAAGAGAGAGACAGTGTCAGAAAGAGGAAATGACACAGTGTCATGGAGAGCGAGGGAGACATTGTCAGGGAGTGAGAGGCAGTGCCAGGGAGAGAGAGTGCCAGGGAGAGAGAAAGAGAGAGACAGTGTCAGAAAGAGTAAACGACACAGTGTCAGGGAGAGAGAGAGAGACAGTGTCTGGGAGAGAGAGATAATGTCAAAGATAGAAGGAAAGGGGGAGAGTGTCAGGGAGACAGAGAGAGACAGTGTCAGAGAGAGAGAGAGAGTGTCAGGGAGAGATACAGTGTCAGAAAAAGAGGCAGTGTCAGGGGGAGAGAGGGAGGGAGAGAGACAGTGTCAGAAAGACAGCATCAGGGAAAGAGAGAGACAGTGTCAGGGAGAGATAAAGGAAGAGAGAGACAGTGTCAGGGAGAAGAAAGACAGTGTCAGGGAGAGAGAAGCAGTGCCAGGGAGAGAGCAAGCTGGAGAGGAGACAGAGGGAGAGAGAGTGTTAGGAAGGGAGTGAAGAAGGGAGACAATGTCAGAGAGAGATAGAGAGACAATGTCAGAGGAGTAGACAGAGACAGTGTCAGGGAGACAGAGAGGAGCAAGAGAGAGTGAGTGAGACAGTGTCAGGGAGAGAGACCGTGTAAGAGATAGGGAGAGGCAGTGTTAGAAAGAGAGAGAGGCAGTGTCAGGAAGAGATAGGGAGACAGCATTAGGGAGAGAGAGAAGCAGTGCCATAGGGAGAGTGTCAGAAAGAGAGTGAGGGACAGACAGTGTCAGAGAGAGACACACACAATGTTAGGGAGAGAGGGAGGGAACGACAGTGTCAGGGAGAGAGAGAGTGTGTCAGGGAGAGAGAGGCAGTGTCAGGGAGAAAAAGAGTGCAAGGGAAAGAGAGAGACAGTGTCAGGGAGAGAGAAAGGGGGAAAGAGACAGTGTCAGGGAGAGGGAGGGAGACAGTGTTAGGGAGAGAGGCAGTGTCAAGGAGAGATAGGGAGACAGCATCAGGGAGAGAGAGAAGCAGTATCATGGGGAGAGTGTCAGAAAGAGAGTGAGGGAGAGACAGTGTCAGAGAGAGACAGTGTTAGGGAGAGAGGGAGGGAGGGAAAGACAGTCTCAGGGAGAGAGGGGGAGAGAGACAGTGTCAGAGAGAGGCAGTGTCCGGGAGAAAGAGAGTGTCAGGGAAAGAAAGAGAGAGAGACAGTGTCAGGGAGAGAGAAAGGGAAAGAGACAGTGTCAGGGAGAGGGAAAGAGTGAGTGTCAGGGAGAGAGAGGCAGTGTCAGAAAGAAAGAGGCAGTGTCATGGAGAGAGAGAGAGGCAGTGTCAGGGGGGTGAGAGTGTCAGGAAGAGAGTGAGGGAGAGAGACAATGTTAGGGAGAAAGAGACAATGTAAGAGAGAGAGAGAGAGAGAGAGAGAGAGAGAGAGGAGACAGTGTTAGGGAGAGAGAGAGACAGTGTCAGGGAGAGAGAAAGGGAGAGAGAGACAGTGTCAGGGAGAGGGAAAAACAGTGTCAGTGAGAGAGATGGAGACAGTGTCAGAGAGAGAGAGAGAGAGAGAGAGAAGCAGTGTCATGGAGAGAGGGTGTCAGGGAGAGCGAGCTGGAGAGACAGTGTCAGAGGGAGAGAGTGTGTCAGGAAGAGAGTGAAGGAGAGAGACAATGTTACAGAGAGAGAGACAGTGTCAGGGGAGTAGAGAGAGACAGTGTCAGGGAGACAGAGATAGAGGCAAGAGAGAGAGTCACAGTGTCACAGAGAGAGAAACAATGTAAGGGATAGGGAGAGGCAGTGCTAGGAAGAGAAAGAGGGAGTGTCAGGAAGAGAGAGGCAGTGTCAGAAAGAAAGAGAGGAAGTGTCAGGGAGAGAGAGAGAGGCAGTGTCAGGGAGAGAGGCTGTGTCAGGGAGTGAGAGTGTTGGGAAGAGAGTGAGGGAGGTAGACAATGGCCCTCATTCCGAGTTGTTCGCTCGGTATTTTTCATCGCATCGCAGTGAAAATCCGCTTAGTACGCATGCGCAATGTTCGCACTGCGACTGCGCCAAGTAACTTTACTATGAAGAAAGTAATTTTACTCACGGCTTTTTCATCGCTCCGGCGATCGTAATGTGATTGACAGGAAATGGGTGTTACTGGGCGGAAACACGGCGTTTCAGGGGCGTGTGGCTGAAAACGCTACCGTTTCCGGAAAAAACGCAGGAGTGGCCGGGGAAACGGTGGGAGTGCCTGGGCGAACGCTGGGTGTGTTTGTGACGTCAACCAGGAACGACAAGCACTGAAATGATCGCACAGGCAGAGTAAGTCTGAAGCTACTCTGAAACTGCTAAGTAGTTAGTAATCGCAATATTGCGAATACATCGGTCGCAATTTTAAGAAGCTAAGATTCACTCCCAGTAGGCGGCGGCTTAGCGTGTGTAACTCTGCTAAATTCGCCTTGCGACCGATCAACTCGGAATGAGGGCCAATGTCAGGAAGAGAGAGAGAGACAGTCTAAGGGAGAGAGAGAAACAGTGTTATGGAGAGAGAGGCAATTTCAGTTAGATATAGGGAGACAACAGGGAGAGAGAGAGAAGCAGTGTCATTGGGAGAGCGTGTTAGAAAGAGAGTGAGGGAGAGAGTGTCAGGGAGAAAGATAGAAGAGAAAGAGAGTGTCAGGAAGAGAGTGACAGTGTCAGGGATAGAGAGAGTGTGTGTCAGGAAGAGAGTGATGTAGAGAGAAAATGTCCGAAAGAGAGAGAGACAGTGTAAGGGAGAGAGAGGGAGGCAGTGTTAGGGAGATAAAGGTAGTGTCATGGAGAGATAGAAAGACAGTATTAGGGAGAGAGAGAGAGGCAATGTCAGGGAGAGACAGTGTCAGGAATAGTGAGGGAGACACAGTGTCAGGGAGAGACACAGTGTCAGGGAGAGAGAGAGACAGTGTCAGGGAAAAAGAGAGACAGTGTCAGAGAGAGAGAGAGAGAGAGAGAGGAACATGAGAGTGTCAGGGAGAGAGAGAGACAGTGTCAGAAAGAGAGAGAAAGAGGAGCTAGAGATTGTCAGGGAGAGAGAGACAGTGGCAGGAGATAAAGACAGAGAGAGTGACATGGAGAGAGTCAGGAGAGGGAGAAAACTAGACTTTTTGGTTCTCTGTGCCAGAGAGAGAATTGTCATCCCCACTTCTTCCCTATTTATTCAATAGGGACATAAGGCGTATGCCTTGTGGGAAAGGGGCATGACAAAATTGATCCCAGAGAAAGCCCATGCTATGATGCACCTTCCACTTATTTATATATAATACACACACAATTCTAGAACACTGCAAGAAAATAGATTTGGACACGCATCCTCTTTATGCCACATTCATGCACTTAACTTGAGAACTCATTGTTATTCAGTTACAAAAAAAAAAATCAGCATTGCAATTGAGCAGATCTATGCAGTGTGCAGCCACACACTACATGATCATTTTTTTTCACAACTACAAGGTAAGTTTCAAATAGTTAGAATTTTCTATCTTAGAACTCTCTACCTTTCTATGCAAGGACAGATAGCTTAATGAATAGAGTGTTATACGTCACTGGATGTCGATTTACGAAGCTCCGGAATGCAAAGCATGCCTGAACTTATGAAGAGGACGATAGCCCATTGTAACCTGTCTACAGATCATAAAAGTAACCAGCAGAGGGTTTACTTAAAACCCTTACCGGCAATGGGGATCATTCCAAGTTGATCGCTCGCTAGCTACTTTTAGCAGCCGTACAAATGCATTGTCGCCGCCCACCGGGGAGTGTATTTTTCGCTTTACAGAAGTGCAAATGCTTGTGCAGCAGAGCGCCTGCAAAATAATTTTGTGCAAAACAAGACCAGCCCTGTAGTTACTCTTCGTGTGCGTTGATTCTAACGACAGAGGGACGGCTTTTGACGTCACACACCCGCCCAGCGTTCACCCAGCCACGCCTGCGTTTTCCCCGACACGCCTTTGTTTTTCTAAGCACTCCCTGAAAAGGGTCGGTTGACACCCAGAAACGCCCACTTCATGTCAATCTTTCTGCGTTTGGCCGTGCGACTGAAAGCTTCGCTAGAACCTGTGCAAAACTACAAAGGACTTTGTACCCTTAAGTCGCGCGTGCGCATTGCAGTGCATACGCATGCGCAGATTAGCCATTTTTTCCACTGATTGCTGCGCTGTGAACAACGGCAGCTAGCGATCAACTCGGAATGACCCCCATTGTCTGCTGCACATGCGTGGTCCTTTTGGAGCTCCTGTCCCTGCATGTGTTAAGTACTAAATCTTAGCAGAATAATCACATACTGCAATGCAATGCTGGGGGCTAATAGGTTTCATAGCGCCGTACAAAGGACAG
Source organism: Pseudophryne corroboree (assembly GCF_028390025.1). Taxonomy (NCBI): domain Eukaryota; kingdom Metazoa; phylum Chordata; class Amphibia; order Anura; family Myobatrachidae; genus Pseudophryne; species Pseudophryne corroboree. The sequence goes on from NC_086445.1 coordinate 631,610,579, forward strand.
CACAGGGAGACAAAACTTAGCATTACAGTAAATAGATAACAGAAATAGAGTACAGGTAACAAAGAGCACCACAATTCTCAAAACACAATACAGCTAAGATGTAAGTAGCGAGGGAGTAATCGTCATACTACTTGGGGCTGGCGGCCATAGTTAGAGATGAGCCTTTAACAGCAGGATAAAAAGCGGGTAACGATGGTCGCTGAGTAGGAGAAAGCTGCGAGTATAATGTGTCGAGAAAAGGGCTTTGACAACAAGAGGAAAGAGGGCCCTCCTCTGAAGAGCTAGCAATCTAGTGGGGCTAACCAGTGTCAGACTGGGGCATGAAGGACCCACCAGGGAAATGTAGTCACAAGAGCCCACTAAGGGGCATTGCTATATGCTGGAAGGGGTGTGGCCATGTAACCAGAGAGGAGTGGCCAGTCATTTTAGGTGTCACCTAGCATAGTATATAAAGAAAAAGAGCTCTACCTCGCTGCCCACTTCAAGCTGTTGTGTATGTGCGTGGGTTACATTGGGAGAGAGCAGTAGCATATGCACCTGGGTTACATCGGGAGAGTGCAGTAATATATGTGCCTGGGTTACACTACGAGAGAATAGTATTATATGCGCCTGGGTTACATCAGGACAGATTAGTATAATATGCGCCTGGGTTACCCTTGGGGAGAGAACAGTAGTAAATGCACCTGGGTTACATCGGGATTGAGCAGTAGTATATGTGCCTGGGTTACATCGGGAGAGAGCAGTAGATACACATAAAGTGCCAGTGGGCAGTGGGAGGGTCATATAGTGCCAGATACAAATAATGACCCCAGTAGTGCAGTGCCAGATACACATACACCCCCAGCAGTGCCAAATACACATACGCCCCGAGCAGTGCCAGATACACAGATGCCCCCAGCAGTGCCAGATACATAGATGCCCCCAATAGTGCCAGATACACAGATGCCCCCAATAGTGCCAGATACACAGATGCCCCCAATAGTGCAGTGCCAGATACACAGGTACTGCCCCCAGCAGAGCCAGATACACAGGTACTGCCCCCAGCAGTGCCATACACACAGGTACTGCCCCCACAGTGCCAGATACACAGGTACTGCCCCCACAGTGCCAGATACACAGGTACTGCCCCCACAGTGCTACTCACCTCCACCTGGGCTCTGCTGCCACTCCCGCTGCTGGTCCTAGGTCTGGGGGCCAGGAAGGAGAGCACAGTGCGCGCCTCTCCTCCTCTCAGTCTGACTCTGGCTACAGGTTCCAGGGAGCCAATCCTTACATTGGACACTATGCATAGAAATAAGTAGGCAACCATGGTATCTGCATTAACGTCACTGATCACACCAATGTCTAATACCCCGTGCGTGTAACACACCTCCCTCTCTCTCTCTCATAATCATTTCTGTGTTAGTATGAAAGCTGCTGTGTCTCCCTACTCACCGACTGTCTCCTTCTCATCAGACATGATTGTTGTCACTGACATAGACGTATGCGGATTATTCTGCCGCCATCTTTTAAACAGTATAAAAACAATAGCGCAGCCGCGCTCTTCCCAGATGTTACCAGAGTAACAAAAGTTGCGTATTTTCACTGTATGTGACATTTGCAGTGTATCGCGGTAAACACCGTACACTCTCCCTTGCTCCCTTGCTGTATCTGCCACTAGTTGAAATTATATATAGATCATGATGACAGAGATGCTACATATAAGGAGTTAGAAAATAAGTTGACTGCTAGTTAGCCAGTGATAGATAATAATAATAATAACATAATAACCATTTCTAATTTATCGGAACGTGGCTGGCATCACCATATTCAGTGTATTTAGAGGATAAAAATGATGTTCCTTTCATAATGTCATTGATAATTAGTGGAAATAATAATAAAATGAAAGCCACACTATACAGCGAGCCAGAGAGCCAGAGACCCTCCACCATTCACTGTATATTGGCTGGAGGCCACACTATACAGGGAGCTGGGAGCTGACATCTGGGAGCCAGGACGCCCCCCCCCCCCCCCCCACCACCACCACCACCACCGTTCACTGCTATATTGGGAGCCATGACCCTCTCACTGCCCACTGGCATGCACTACCGGTTCCAGGGCGTGCCTCCTCCTCTGGACTGTGGCAGCGGGATCCTCCATAAAATATGTGGTCAAAAAGAAGCAAATCTTGTCCCTCACCACACAACTGACCCTAAGGATGACATATAAACGCGATCTTCTTAACGCAATATTTCTTTCTAAATTTCTCAATAAGAAATGTTTGGCCTACGGGTGCCGTGAAAAAGATTTCTATTATATGTAGGTTTTCAAGTCATGTTACCCATATAGTTTGGTGTGCTGGGGGACACCAGGGGTTAATCCCCATCCTGTCTCTTGCTTAGAATTACCCCTCCCTTTCAAGCACCTGAAGTATATTGTCAAATTGATATGAGCAACTTGCATTCTGTTTTGCTAGTATGAGAGGCATAGATGGGACCAGTGTTTGGAGGGCATGCTGGTTCCTACAGTGCCATATGGTGTCAAAGTCAGAAAAATATCTCTATGCACACTGCCATATTTGCACCTCACACAGGTCTGCGCTGCGCATGCGTGCGCTCTCCCGTGCGTGCGCATACTCGCTGTTGCGGGCACCCGCGGGCGCGCGGTATGTGCATTTACGGTAGAGTTCATGTGTTCGTAGCGTGCGACTCTTTCGTTACATATTTTCACTATATAATGTATTTTGTAGATCATGGTCCCTTTGATAGATTCTGAAAGTTTGGTTAATATAGAATGTTCATGAACAGAGAAATCCCCCTTTGTTTGATACGAAGGGACAGACAGGAGTAATACAGTGGTGTTTAGTATCCATCGGAAGAGTATTTAATTAGCAATATTCCGGTGTTGGTTTGAAGCGGATTAATCGCTCGTGCGAATAGTTATGGACATAAGAAGTTTATGAACATTTACTGTATTTGCACTTAATTATCCATGCGGCGGGAAACCCAGTTTCCCTCCCACCTGAGCTGTTGGAAATAGTCACAGCCCACCTGTATGAATCAACCTATGACCTTTTGTTATAATGCGAGGAGGAATTCCTGTGTCCAATGAACAATGAGATTGTAGGGACCATTGAATTGTATTGTGTGTGGGGCATAAATAGACAAGCCGATCACATCCAGCTCTCACTCTTCAACGGTTATCATTGCTGAAAATCGGGAGCTGGATGTCCAGAGGCGCATGCGATCGTTTCCTTTGTGCGTAAGTTTTCTCCGCAATCATATTGTCTTTCCTTGTTGTTATGGGCCATATCTCTCTCTCTCTCTCTCTCTTCTCCTCTTTCTCTCGTAATCCCTTAAACGTAATAGTATTGTATTGTATTTCATGTGTAGTTATCTGGTTAGGTAGTCTATGTTATATTGTAGTGTATGACTTGTATTGTATTAATTCTTTTGCAAGTATAACATTCATAATATATATATATTAGGCGTTGGACGGTATCTGTGTATTTCTTATAGTGTTAAGTATTCTCAGAGCGTCGGTGACGCTCAAACAGCTTTTAAGTTAATAAGGTTACACTGTGTTGCATCTACACCCTATCTCTACACTAAGGTTTTACAGCATATTACATTGTCTATGGTTTAGATATAAAGGTTTAACATTGTGAGCGTCAGCGCCGCTGGTGATCTCCTCGTGGTCCCGAGCGTCCGCTACGCTATAGCGAATCATTACGTTAGTCGGCAGCCAATAGCGTGCCTGCCTGTGATCTCTTGGCCGTGAGCGAACGTGACGCTTGAGCGTCTCGACCACGGCTAAGCGATCGTTACGCAACGAGCGTACCCTTACGGTACTCCATATGTAAATAGCGTACAGTGTTCTTAGACCTTACAAAGGGTTTTATATAAGATAAATATTTAGCTTTATCAATTGGCGGCTCGTCCTGTCCTTCACATATCTCTGCTAGGTAATTTCAGCAGACATTATCCATCAGCAAAGGGCGGGAGATCATATTCTTCGCAGTGCTGACGGGATAAGCGTCTGCTTCGCTTAGTAAAGGGTGCTGAGGGAATCCGGAACCGGAGGTAAGAACAACACGCTAGTGTCTTTTAAAAACTGTTTATTTCTGTCTTGCGTACACACGCACATATCTGCATTTCTTTTTCATTCGTGTATTTTCATATATCACTCTCCTGTTTGCCATTTTATAATTGATAAAACGTGCTAAGAGAGATTTGTCGCTATTTCATAGTTAAAGTGTAAAACCCACATGCAACTCTACCTAAGGTAAAAGGAGAGATTGGTGTGTTGCGCGGTAGACGATCGAGGATCATCTACATTGATAAAAGTGTTAGTTGTGTTGCGGTGGACATTGGTTTTGTGTACACGTGTCTCTAACAAAGGGCTGAGACTCGCGTACGCCAAGGCCGACGCACGCAGCGTAAAGTAGCGCAACAGGCGATAAATAGCGCAACAGGCGATAAGTAGCGCATCAGGCGATAAATAGCGCAAAATCTATTTTAGTGTCCGAAATTTAGATTAACAGATCCTTCTCCAAATCCACAACACATCTGGTCTAAAGAAAATTTCTGCGCAGAAATAGAAATAGAAGCAAAAGTGTACGTGGGGTGAGTGAGTGTTTTGTATATATAAGTTTATACAATTTTACAGGTTGAACCACAAGAAGTCGAGTTCTCGCAGAGGTACATACATGTAAGTGACGTGCATGGTGGCTAGGGAGGCATCTCTGGTTAAACATAAAATTTGAGCAGTAGAGTATAGTAGACCAGGAGGTCATACTACAGACCGGGAGGTCCAGGTACAGCAGACTAAGAAGTCTGCCATAAAAGAGAAAAAGGGCACAACCCAGGGGGTTGGTGCAAAACCCATATAGGCCAATAAAGCTCTGGCTGAAGGAATTCGCAGCCGAAATTTTCGATTCCACTGGTCGCTCAGCACATAAGATTAGTTGCTTATGTGCTGAACGATTGTACCGCACGTAATTGTGTACATTAGTTAATCTGACCAGTACCATTTGTGTACAAACCCGGTCGTAAAACTATTTGTACACTCTGATGTGATTTGTGTAATTTTTTATTTTCTGAAGGGAAGTTCGCTGGTCACTCAGGAATTGTCCAACAACCAATAGTTACTGGGAAGAGTAAGTGTTCTGCGGATATCCCTCGCATGTTCCAGTAAATAGAGGTTCATAGGGGCCCTGGGTCGAGTACGCCAGCACTAAGGCAGTGTGTGGGTCGTATTGGTCGGCGTGGGCGAGTGAGTGGGGTACTCGGTAAACCGCCACCGTCAGCCTATCGTGAACATTTTGGTTTTTGTAAGGGTTCGCTGAAGACCCTGAAATACGGTCAGAGGTGGTGAAAGCAACGCCTGCAAGTTATGGGGGCCAGTTGTTCAGGTAGGGGGCGATCAACCTCGGTTCGGGTTGATTTAGTAAACCGACCAATCGGGTCGGCCAGGTATGTAATGTGTGAAAAATACGGTTCACACACAGAGGTTTTATGTGATGAATGGGAAAGAATGACTGTACATGACGGGGAGAAATTCCCAAGAATAGGTAGCTTTAGCCCAGAAGTGTTACTAAATCTAAGGAGAAGGATAGGTCTTATTGAACCAGCAAAGAGACGGATCAAACATTATGATTGTTTAAAGTTATGGCAACAGGAAAGTGAAATGCAAAAAGAGCTAACTGACATATCTGACTCTCATCTTGGGAGGAGAGATGTGGCAATGGAGAGGATTATGGTTGCGGAGAAAGGCACAATGTTGAACAATAAAAACGCACTTAGCAACTGTAGTATAGATGATAAGAATAAGTGTAATAAACATAACAATGATAATTGTAATGCTGTTAAATGTACAACTATTAACCCGTGCAAGTTGCACCCCATGTCAAACTTCCCTCAGGAATACGAGCAAGAAAGTGAACTCAACACGATGTCGGCACCTCTTCCAGCAGCCATCACACAAGACATCCAGGTGGACGCGACCAAATCGGTAAAGGCAATAATCAAACCCCCTAACGGAGGGTCAGGTGAGGTCGTGTCCACAGGTACGTACAATGTTTTATATCACGCACAAACAAATGTACCCCATATTGTAAGACCAAAACAAGGTGATGTAATTGAGTTTAGTCCTGTCAGGGTGATCACAGTCCCCAATGGGAAGACTGACGATCAGGGAACCATTCCCGTCCAAGACAGTGCAATGCGCTGTCCCTGGTCCCGGACCGAATTGAGATCAATTATGTCCGAATTTCCTGATCCACGGAAAAATCTAGTCGCATGTCAAAGGTTCATTAAAGAACTAGGAAACTCAACAGAACCCACCAACAAAGATTGGCGGACAGTGCTGAGGGCATGTTTGCCCTCCGGTGTTGACTCTGCGACATTTATTACTGATTGTCAATTAGACACAGAAGTACCTCAAACGGAGGAACACAATCAGGAATGTATTAAGCAGATAAACCAACAGTTGGAAGTATATTTCCCTGCCGTTGTCAAGTGGAATGAAATCTTCTCCATAAGACAAAACGAAAGGGAAAGTATCTCCAATTATTTCAATCGAGCACTGCAAGTAATGGCTAGGAACACTGGGATCACAGACATCAAAACATGCGCACAGCATAGAGAAATAGCGGTTAAGGTATTAATGAATGGTTTAAAGGAGGTATTGAGTACAAGGGTACAGACCACCAACCCAAACTGGAGAAATATCTCAGTGGCCGCATTAAGAGAGGCCGCTATTGATATTGATCGAAATATCACCAGATACAGAGAGTCACAAAGTGATAAATTAATGGCCGCAAGTATACAGGCCCTAACCACAAGACCACTCCAGCATAAGCCCCAAACCCCTGCGAGAAATTTAAATGTGGAAATCTGTTACAATTGCCAGAAGGAAGGTCATTTTGCAAGAGATTGTAGATCAGGAAGTAGACAAAAGTCACATCAGCCCCTTAGACAACGACATAATCATGGTATCCAAGGAATCAGGGAAGCACAGGGAAAACGGTTGATGGCGATGAGCATCCGAGCGTTTGAGGAGGCATCAAATCAACCAACACCTCAGGTCATTGACACTTGGAGGAAACCCAGGGTTTGTTATCATTGTAGAAGAGACGGGCATTATGCCAGTAACTGTAATAACCCACATAAAGTCAGACCCCCTAGACCAAGAAATGAGCAAAATTAAAACACACACAATTATAAACAGGGATCATATAGGAAGAATTTTGAGCCACACCCATAATGTGCAATCAGGAAAGGTGATCATTAGGACTGATGGTAAGCCTGAGGTTATAGTTAATAAATTGGGAGGTCATTCCCTGAAGACACAGGAATGACCGGGTGAAACGTTGTAAATGTATCTGTGAAATGTTTCTTTTTCTCTCTCCCCATCTCTGACGATTATTGGTAGGATTCAAACATTGCATATATACTTGGTCTTTGCAGAAGTCTACCAAACCCCAGCATGACCTATCCGCATCAATGTATTCTGGCCAGATACAGACAGTGGAATATGGAAGTGCTGGGGGGAGGGACTGCGCAAGGAAACCATTGGACATGTAGATATGACAGCCTGATGATCTGACAATGTTTTAGAAAACGTTTATGTTTGAAAAAAATGTTTTTTTTTCCCTGTTGTTGTTCTCTGTTGATTTATGTGATATATACATATATGAATTGTTCTCTCTCTCTTTTGTTTTTTTTGTTTTCTCTCTTCTTTCTCATGTTTCCATGTTTTAAAGATGGTATGTCACACCCCAGTTAGGCAAATGGTAATGCAAGATTTTTTGCTCCTTACAGAAAGTTCGCTGGTTTGGAAGGAATATTGCATCACCGGAATGTTCGTTTGGAAGACTGAGAGACAGCACCTTTGAGATGACAGCAGAACAAGAAGAACAACAAGACTAGAGAACTTAATTATCGTAACAAGTTTCTCTCCCCCTCAAACTGTTTTCCTGTACCCCCATTACAAATTTCTTCTTTTCTCCTCCTGTAAGATGGACTTGCCCCAAGAGACTGTGATCTGGATTTTCCTGTTGACCATGATGTTGACCAGAGCAGTCTGTTCCGGCGAGAGTACCAGAGAGGTCGAGAAAGGATCCAGAAAGGTTCCGATGACTGAGACGGAGGTGTAAATTTCCAATAGCAACACAACCACCAAGCAAAAGGCGAGTACCGGAAACGATCTAGCAGCCATGTTATTTGTAAACATTTGTTAGCTGAAAAGAAAACTGTATCTGTAGGCTCTGTGACAATGTAGTTGAGGATGGGTGCATCAAGAAATGCCAATCCAGTTTTAATATCCACATGGACCGGCATCCCTTGAGTGACTATCACTCCTTAGTGGGTAGTGTGCTAAATCAAACAGATTGTTGGGTATGCTCTCAAGTACCTCAAGGTCATAGCAAATCAGGACTAGTACCATTTCCTTTAACGATAGGGGAGGTACTTGAGCTAAAGGGTGGGAGACCGGTGGACAGGAGGTTTAATATCTCCAGTCCTCCTAGTTTGAAGCTCCACCAATATCATGTGGATAGATCCCTCATATGTTTTAACATTTCCAATCCCCGAAAGCCGGGAAATTGGGAAGTGTCATGGAGTAACCAAACCATGACCTTTTCATATAGAGCAGATAGAATGCCGACAGATACAGAGCTTGTACGCCACATAGCCAGTAGAGGAAAATCTTTCCGATATAGGTATACCCTAGGAAATAGGATTACGAGAGTTGGAGAGGTATCACCAGGATACTGTGCACATATCGTACAAGCTGATACGTGTACTAGACAGATGGGAGAATTAGGGTTAGGAGATTTCACATGGAAGATGTGTAATATGGTTATGTCCGACTCCGTCCCATATGTTCTCCCCGATGATGCATATTTCATATGCGGGAGGAAGGCGTACAAGTGGCTTGCCCCAAACTCTGAAGGATTGTGTTATATTGGAAAAGTACTGCCTGAAGTAATGACTGTATCACATGCCAAAATGAAGGATATACACCGTGTTGCCCAAGCTCCTTATACTCACACCCATTACGAGCACGTAGTTAAACGGCACCTGATAGAAAGAACAGAGCATCCTGCCTCTGACATGATCCATGAATCCACCGGGATTCAGGTTCTAATCGCGTTAGATTTCACTCGCACCGCCAGAGGAGTGTTGAATTATAAATACATATCTGCGCTCGCAAATTTGTTAGACAATATCACAGAAATGTATGATGACACGTTTAGGTATACTGGAAGAGAACTTCAAGCTTATAAAACAGAACTGGTTCAGCATAGAATGATTCTCAATTATCTCACGGCAGTAACAGGTGGATATTGTGTCACACTGGCAATGCAGTACGGCGTGAAATGTTGCACATATATTACAAATAGTACCGAGGACCCGGTCGAGGTCATAGACCAAAAGATGGACGATATTCTCCAACTGAAGTGGGAATTTCGCAGGAGACACAATCTCACTCTTGCTGCTGTAGGTAATGAGCTGACTGGTTGGGTGTCATGGTTGAACCCGCGAAATTGGTTCTCCGGTTTAGGAGAATGGGCTCAAGGAGTCATAATGGATGTTGGGAAGTTTCTCCTATGTATCTTAGGTGTTATCATAACGATTGGCTTGATATTTAGATGCGGTCAGGCTTTAACGAAGTGCAAACGAAGTACCAGGGTGATGAGTTTAAGGAGTGAGGAAATTGTAATTCCAATGGATTTGATTTATGACCCAAATGTAGAAACAATGATGTGATGAAAATGCGATTTCTACGGTCCATTTCTTTCACCTGTTTTTCCGTTTTCCTCCAAGGTAAAAAGACCCACTTGGACGAGGAATTTGATGAGCCGATATACAGACAACAGATGGATTAAAGAAGAAGTTTTGACAACCTGATACACAGATTTTTGATGAACTTTGCCATAGATCCCCAGTTTCCCTAGAAATTTTAAAATTACGCTAGCCCAACACTTTTGTAAATCTATGGACATTGACAAAGCTTTTGCTCGCACCTTATGGGCGAAAGCACAAAGAAGACTGCATTCAACAGACACCGAACAAGACTTCAACCGACAAATGTTCATTTACCTGACATAGAATACCACTGCATTTACCGTAATTATGTCTTTTCTTCATCTCTACAACCTTCAGGTAATTACACACATAGTATAGGGAATACAGGCACAGATATCAGCAATCACATATTCCCCCATTCATGTATCATCAACTAAAATGTGCTCCCCATTTTGTTGCAACCAAAATCCGAAAAGAGCTCGGTAAAGTTTGACAGCCCATCCACAGACCCGTACCACGGGATAAGAAGGAATTCAAATGTGTACTTCGCAATACCTCGAAGCTTGATTTAAAACACGTACGGCACGATGATACATGACCCCCAAGCACGGATTCATACACACATGCTTCTGCTATCTCACTAGGTCATACCCTTTTCCTACCTTCTCCTCTCCTCCCCTACCCAACCATGTAAATGTATTAACCCCTGACATATATTTTTCTCTTTTTGAAATGTTTTAGGAAGTGGCAGTTATTGTTGACTGCCAAAGGGTGGACTGTCAAAGTCAGAAAAATATCTCTATGCACACTGCCATATTTGCACCTCACACAGGTCTGCGCTGCGCATGCGTGCGCTCTCCGTTGTTATGCACACCAGTGCCTGCAGGAAAGTACTGGTGTCAGAACTGTTATGCACTCCAGTGTCTGCAGGAGTGTACTGGTGTTTGAACTGTTATGCAAAACAGATGGACTCACAGACAAACTGGGGGATATGACATAATGTACACAGAAGGTGATAGGGTAACAAAATACACACAAAGTGAACAGAGAAGCCCAGAGGCTAAGGAACTGGGTATCTCCCTTGTATTAGAACTGCTCAGATGGAAAAGCAAGATGTTGTGTTTTAATACGTAGAGAACCCGAAATGCTGTTGCTAAGGGCAACAGCAAAACCCTAAAGGGTTACCAACGGGTGTGGCAGTAAACTCCTTGGTCAGAGATGGAATGATAGACACAAGGAGAATCTCCACAATCCTAATTCTCACTTGCAGTGCACAGGTTTTAGCTTACTGCCACTAAACTGACCCCTGACACCTAGCACAGTGAGACAGGATTAGACAGGCAAGTCTTAGAATACAGCCGCAAACTTGCTAAGTTCACAGAGTAGTAACAGAACCCCAGCAAGCTAAACGACTGACTCCAGTCTTACTGCTAGGTCTGGATTGGCAGAGTGTAATACCAAATCCCCAGGCCTATTTGCAGTAAGCAACAAACAAATACAAAGCTACACAGTACTGGCTAACTCTCATGAACTGACTAACCAACAAAGATTCAGCAGCATCTGCTTACCCTGAAAAGAGGCCTTATAAAGCAGGTACTGTCCACGCCCCACTCAGACCTCACAGACTGTGAGCACAAAAACCAGCACCGGATCCCCTGCCGTGCACAGAGCCTATAACCACTGCACAGCAAAAGACCCGAACCGGAGTATCAGCTGCGCTCAGGTTACTCCACTAGCACTTGTCTCCCGGTTGCCATGACGACGTGGCAGCACAGGGCAGGAGACCCTAACAGTACCCCCCCTCTGACGAGGGGTCAAAGAACCCCTACCACCGGGTTTATCGGGGAACTGCGAGAAGAAAGAGCGTATCAGTCTGGGGGCATGAAGATCACAACTGCGCACCCACGACCGCTCCTCCGGGCCATACCCCTTCCAGTGCACCAAAAATGACAGCCGACCCCGAACCACCTTGGAGTCAAGAATCCTTTCAACAACAAACTCCCTCTGGCCACGTATCAGAAGAGGGGAAGGTCTTCCACTGGAAGAAGGATTACTAATCGCCCGTTTTAAAAGGGAACAATGAAATGTTTTATTGATACCCAAAGAACGGGGCAGATCTAACTGAAATGCCACCGGATTGATAACCCTGGTGATCTTATAAGGGCCGATGAACCGGGGCCCTAACTTATGAGATGGCTGTCTCAACTTCAAATTCTTGGTAGACAACCAGACGAAGTCTCCTAATTTGAAGCTGCAGGGTCTTTTCCGCTTATCAAAAACCCTTTTGGTCACTAATGACACAGACACAAGGGCTTTCTTCACTTTCCGCCAAATACCTCTAAGGACCGAAACCACAGAGGAACCACCAGGCGTGGAGTCCAGGGGGTCAAAAGAATTGGCCTTAGGATGATGCCCATACACACAAAGGAAGGGAGAGATCCCTGTAGCAGAGTGAGCCGCGTTGTTATAGGCAAACTCCGCCATGGACAGATGAGCAACCCAGTCAGTCTGACACTTGGAGACATAACACCTGAGGAACTGCTCCAAGGACTGGTTCACCCTTTCAGTCTGCCCATTAGACTGCGGATGGTAGCCTGACGACAAGCTGACAGAAATCTGGAGATCGGAACAAAATGCCCTCCAGAATTTGGCCACAAACTGGGATCCGCGGTCAGAGACCACATCAAGTGGCAACCCGTGGAGACGCACAACATGCAGCATAAATAATTCAGACAGGCGTCTGGCTGATGGCAGCCCAACCAGTGGAACGAAGTGCGCCATCTTCGAAAACCTGTCAACGACAACCCAGATGGCTGTCATCCCCGAGGATTTGGGCAAGTCCACCACAAAATCCATTGAAATGTGGGTCCATGGCTTAGATGGGATAGAGAGTGGATGTAATGGGCCAACAGGAACCCCTCTAGGAGTCTTATTTCGGGCACAGATGTCACATGCCCGAACCCACTGATCCACATCCTTAGCCACCGAGGGCCACCACACCGCCCTAGATAGCAACTCCCGAGTTCTGGCAATACCCGGGTGACCTGCCGACTTCTTGGCATGGAATTCCAGGAACACTCGCTGTCTTAACCTAGGAGGCACAAACAAAAGACCTACCGGAAGGTCTGGAGGAGCCTGCTCCTGTGCTCTAAGGACTAATGATAAGAGGTCCTGGGTAATGCCCACTTTAATACATGATGGGGAAACAATGGGCAACGGCTCCTCGGTGGTCTCCTGGATTGGAGCAAAACTCCGCGAGAGCGCATCAGCCTTGATGTTTTTTGACCCAGGGCGATATGTTATCAAAAAATTAAAGCGAGCAAAAAACAAAGCCCATCGTGCCTGCCTGGCATTAAGACGCTTCGCTGACTCTAAATATGCCAGATTCTTATGGTCAGTGAGAATTGAGACCACAAACTTAGCCCCCTCAAGCCAGTGTCTCCACTCCTCGAGTGCATCCTTAATAGCCAACAATTCCCGGTTACCCACGTCATAATTCATCTCGGCAGGCGAAAATTTACGAGAAAAGTAAGCACAGGGATGAAGGCGATTATCAGACACTCCCATCTGAGAAAGCACTGCCCCAATACCCATCTCAGAGGCATCCACCTCCACCACAAAAGGACGCTCTGGATCTGGGTGTCGCAGCACCTTGGCCGAAACAAATGCCCTTTTGAGACGGGCAAAAGCCGCTTTAGCCTCACAAGACCAGTGAGCAACATCCGCCCCTTTCTTAGTGAGTGCCACCAAGGGCGCCACTATAGACGAAAATCCAGCGATAAATCGTCTATAAAAATTCGCAAAGCCCAGGAAACGCTGAAGCGCCTTCAAACTAGTGGGCTGCACCCAATCCAGGACTGCCTGTACCTTGGAACCCTCCATTTGGAAACCTTCTGGGGAGATAATATATCCTAGAAATGCGATTTGCTGAACTTCAAATTCGCACTTCTCCAGCTTCGCCCCAAGCCGGTGGTCTCTGAGTTTCTGGAGGACTAAGCGTACATGCTTCCGATGTTCCTCCAGGGAATGGGAGAAGATTAGGATGTCATCTAAGTATACAACTAAGAATCTATCCAAATATTCCCTGAGCACATCATTCATGAAATCCTGGAAGACTGCCGGGGCATTACAGAGCCCAAAAGGCATCACCAAATATTCATAATGCCCTGAGTGGGTATTAAAGGCAGTCTTCCATTCATCCCCCTCTCTTATTCGGATTAGATTGTACGCACCGCGTAGGTCAATCTTAGAAAAAATGGTGGCAGTACGAAGCTGGTCAAACAAGACCGAAATGAGAGGCAGTGGGTATGAGTTTTTAATCGTGATACGGTTCAATTCCCTGAAGTCGATGCAGGGTCGCAACGAACCGTCCTTTTTACCCACGAAGAAGAACCCCGACCCAACTGGAGACTGTGAAGGTCTGATAAATCCCTTAGCCAAGTTCTCCTGAATGTACTCTGCCATAACCTGAGTCTCAGGACGTGACAGGGAGTACAACCTGCTCTTGGGAAGCTTAGCATTTGGCAACAAATCAATGGCACAGTCATAGGGGCGATGGGGAGGTAGTGCCTCTGCAACTTTTTTGGAGAACACGTCCGCAAAATCTGCATAACACCCTGGCAATCCTGGCAAACTTAGCTGCGAGAGCCTGACTGGAAGGCTCAAGCAACTCCTGAAACAATCAGTACCCCAACTAAGAATCTCCCCAGAGACCCAGTCAAATTGAGGATTGTGGGCCCTTAACCAGGGTAACCCCAACACCAATGGGGCAAAAGTACAGACAGTCACATAAAAGGACAATTTTTCAGAGTGTGTGGCTCCAATAAACAAAGAAATCTGGCTAGTGCAAGAGGTAATTTTACCTTGGGATAATGGTTCCCCGTTTAACCCACAAATCTCAATTTCCGATGCCAAGGGTACTAAGGGAACAGAGTGTTTCAGGGCGAATTGGCGGTCCATAAAAACCCCGTCGGCCCCACTGTCCACAAAGGCCTCAGTCTTGACAGTTTGACCGAGGATCTTCAAGGTCACCGGAATGATAAAAGTCTTCTTGGGAAATTCTGACTTCTGGCCTGACAGGATATTTCCCATCACCCTCAGGCCCTGAAGTTTTCCGGCTTTTCTGGGCATGATACTACCACATGACCTTTATTCCCACAGTACAAAGACAACCCCTGCTGTCTCCTCCGCGTCTTCTCACGCGAGGAGAGGCGGGTAGCCCCAATCTGCATAGGCTCCTCAGAAAATTCCTCAGAGTCTGAGGTTCCCTTGGGAAGGAAGGAAATCTCAGTCTCCCTTTCAAGCCTACGCTCTCTCAGCCGTCTATCCACCCGGATGGATAACTGCATGAGCTGATCCAAGCTATCAGGCAAGGGATATTGTACCAGTTGGTCCTTTATCTGGTTAGAAAGACCTCTTCGGTACTGGTGTCTCAGGGCTGGGTCATTCCACTGGGTATCATGGGCCAACCTCCGAAACTCCGTACAGTAAACCTCAACTGGCCTTCGCCCTTGCTTAAGGATCGAAATCTGAGCCTCGGCTGAGGCCGTCTTGTCAGGGTCATCATACAACATGCCCAGTGCCGTAAAAAAAACATCAACACTTTTAAGCGACGGACAGTCAGGCTGCAACCCATATGCCCAGACCTGTGGGTCTCCTTGTAGCAAGGAAATCACTATGCCCACCCGCTGAATCTCCGACCCAGAAGACTGAGGCCTAAGCCGGAAGTATAGCTTGCAGCTCTCCTTGAAACAAAAGAACTGCGAGCGATCTCCAGAAAAACGATCCGGGAGATTTACTTTCGGCTCCTTAACCCCTGCAGGTGCTGCTGCTGCGGGAGCTCCGCCAGCAGCCTGGGAGGTGTGCATTTTAATGGACAAATCATTAAATTGTCGAGTCAGGACCTGCACCTGATCGACCACCTGTTGCAACGTATTTTGAGGGGTATGCTCCATATTCCCACAAAATTTCAACAGGAGTATTAGGCTGCTGAATATGTTATGCACACCAGTGCCTGCAGGAAAGTACTGGTGTCAGAACTGTTATGCACTCCAGTGTCTGCAGGAGTGTACTGGTGTTTGAACTGTTATGCAAAACAGATGGACTCACAGACAAACTGGGGGATATGACATAATGTACACAGAAGGTGATAGGGTAACAAAATACACACAAAGTGAACAGAGAAGCCCAGAGGCTAAGGAACTGGGTATCTCCCTTGTATTAGAACTGCTCAGATGGAAAAGCAAGATGTTGTGTTTTAATACGTAGAGAACCCGAAATGCTGTTGCTAAGGGCAACAGCAAAACCCTAAAGGGTTACCAACGGGTGTGGCAGTAAACTCCTTGGTCAGAGATGGAATGATAGACACAAGGAGAATCTCCACAATCCTAATTCTCACTTGCAGTGCACAGGTTTTAGCTTACTGCCACTAAACTGACCCCTGACACCTAGCACAGTGAGACAGGATTAGACAGGCAAGTCTTAGAATACAGCCGCAAACTTGCTAAGTTCACAGAGTAGTAACAGAACCCCAGCAAGCTAAACGACTGACTCCAGTCTTACTGCTAGGTCTGGATTGGCAGAGTGTAATACCAAATCCCCAGGCCTATTTGCAGTAAGCAACAAACAAATACAAAGCTACACAGTACTGGCTAACTCTCATGAACTGACTAACCAACAAAGATTCAGCAGCATCTGCTTACCCTGAAAAGAGGCCTTATAAAGCAGGTACTGTCCACGCCCCACTCAGACCTCACAGACTGTGAGCACAAAAACCAGCACCGGATCCCCTGCCGTGCACAGAGCCTATAACCACTGCACAGCAAAAGACCCGAACCGGAGTATCAGCTGCGCTCAGGTTACTCCACTAGCACTTGTCTCCCGGTTGCCATGACGACGTGGCAGCACAGGGCAGGAGACCCTAACACCCGTGCGTGCGCATACTCGCTGTTGCGGGCACCCGCGGGCGCGCGGTATGTGCATTTACGGTAGAGTTCATGTTTTCGTAGCGTGCGACTCTTTCGTTACATATTTCCACTATATAATGTATTTTGTAGATCATGGTCCCTTTGATAGATTCTGAAAGTTTGGTTAATATAGAATGTTCATGAACAGAGAAATCCCCCTTTGTTTGATACGAAGGGACAGACAGGAGTAATACAGTGGTGTTTAGTATCCATCGGAAGAGTATTTAATTAGCAATATTCCGGTGTTGGTTTGAAGCGGATTAATCGCTCGTGCGAATAGTTATGGACATAAGAAGTTTATGAACATTTACTGTATTTGCACTTAATTATCCATGCGGCGGGAAACCCAGTTTCCCTCCCACCTGAGCTGTTGGAAATAGTCACAGCCCACCTGTATGAATCAACCTATGACCTTTTGTTATAATGCGAGGAGGAATTCCTGTGTCCAATGAACAATGAGATTGTAGGGACCATTGAATTGTATTGTGTGTGGGGCATAAATAGACAAGCCGATCACATCCAGCTCTCACTCTTCAACGGTTATCATTGCTGAAAATCGGGAGCTGGATGTCCAGAGGCGCATGCGATCGTTTCCTTTGTGCGTAAGTTTTCTCCGCAATCATATTGTCTTTCCTTGTTGTTATGGGCCATATCTCTCTCTCTCTCTCTCTCTTCTCCTCTTTCTCTCGTAATCCCTTAAACGTAATAGTATTGTATTGTATTTCATGTGTAGTTATCTGGTTAGGTAGTCTATGTTATATTGTAGTGTATGACTTGTATTGTATTAATTCTTTTGCAAGTATAACATTCATAATATATATATATTAGGCGTTGGACCCTAAGCACGGTATCTGTGTATTTCTTATAGTGTTAAGTATTCTCAGAGCGTCGGTGACGCTCAAACAGCTTTTAAGTTAATAAGGTTACACTGTGTTGCATCTACACCCTATCTCTACACTAAGGTTTTACAGCATATTACATTGTCTATGGTTTAGATATAAAGGTTTAACATTGTGAGCGTCAGCGCCGCTGGTGATCTCCTCGTGGTCCCGAGCGTCCGCTACGCTATAGCGAATCATTACGTTAGTCGGCAGCCAATAGCGTGCCTGCCTGTGATCTCTTGGCCGTGAGCGAACGTGACGCTTGAGCGTCTCGACCACGGCTAAGCGATCGTTACGCAACGAGCGTACCCTTACGGTACTCCATACGTAAATAGCGTACAGTGTTCTTAGACCTTACAAAGGGTTTTATATAAGATAAATATTTAGCTTTATCAATGGAGATCCCAGGGGTGGCTCCAGGTAAGTTAGCTCTCAATTTGGGTATATCTGTTAGGTGCCATTATCATGTGGCACTATATTTAGTATGACCCAGAAGGGCTATTATTATTATTATTATTATTATTAGTACTGGAAATGGGTCTGGGGTGCAGTTCCCCCTGATTGGAGTGGCTGGGCTGCTGTGGGGTAGCACACTATTATATTTATTTAGCACCCCCCTTAACACTGTTATTAATCCTTTAGGTCTTTTAATTACACCGTCACTAGTGTATCACTTTTTGTATACAGATTTTGCGTTCCCTTTAATTAACACATACTAACACTTTTACCTTCTCACATGTGTGCTGCCCTGGGGTGGCTGGCCTATGCCGGTTTGTGGGGTTCTGCACCCCAGGCCCAGATATAGTATTAGGTTTAGGACCACCAGCATCAGAGGAGCCTTGTCGAGGCCTGGTGGCTTTGCCATATTTCTGCAGATATATGTAACGAAGACCTCTGGATTTCTATTACAGGTTGAGTATCCCTTATCCAAAATGCTTGGGACCGGAGGTATTTTGGATATCGGATTTTTCCGTATTTTGGAATAATTGCATACCATAATGAGATATCATGGTGATGGGACCTAAATCTAAGCACAGAATGCATTTATGTTACATATACACCTTATACACACAGCCTGAAGGTCATTTTAGCCATTATTTTTTATAACTTTGTGCATTAAACAAAGTGTGTCTACATTCACACAATTCATTTATGTTTCATATACACCTTATACACACAGCCTGAAGGTCATTTAATACAATATTTTTAATTACCTTGTGTATTAAACAAAGTTTGTGTACATTGAGCTATCAAAAAACAAAGGTTTTACTATCTCACTCTCACTCAAAAAAGTCCGTATTTCGGAATATTCCGTATTTCGGAATATTTGGATATGGGATACTCAACCTGTATATGTAGGTTTTCAAGTCATGTTACCCATATAGTTTGGTGTGCTGGGGGACACCAGGGGTTAATCCCCATCCTGTCTCTTGCTTAGAATTACCCCTCCCTTTCAAGCACCTGAAGTATATTGTCAAATTGATATGAGCAACTTGCATTCTGTTTTGCTAGTATGAGAGGCATAGATGGGACCAGTGTTTGGAGGCCATGCTGGTTCCTACAGTGCCATATGGAGATCCCAGGGGTGGCTCCAGGTAAGTTAGCTCTCAATTTGGGTATATCTGTTAGGTGCCATTATCATGTGGCACTATATTTAGTATGACCCAGAAGGATTATTATTATTATTATTATTAGTACTGGAAATGGGTCTGGGGTGCAGTTCCCCCTGATTGGAGTGGCTGGGCTGCTGTGGGGTAGCACACTATTATATTTATTTAGCACCCCCCTTAACACTGTTATTAATCCTTTAGGTCTTTTAATTACACCGTCACTAGTGTATCACTTTTTGTATACAGATTTTGCGTTCCCTTTAATTAACACATACTAACACTTTTACCTTCTCACATGTGTGCTGCCCTGGGGTGGCTGGCCTATGCCGGTTTGTGGGGTTCTGCACCCCAGGCCCAGATATAGTATTAGGTTTAGGACCACCAGCATCAGAGGAGCCTTGTCGAGGCCTTGGTGGCTTTGCCATATTTCTGCAGATATATGTAACGAAGACCTCTGGATTTCTATTATATGTAGGTTTTCAAGTCATGTTACCCATATAGTTTGGTGTGCTGGGGGACACCAGGGGTTAATCCCCATCCTGTCTCTTGCTTAGAATTACCCCTCCCTTTCAAGCACCTGAAGTATATTGTCAAATTGATATGAGCAACTTGCATTCTGTTTTGCTGATATTCTAGGGCGCCATGATTCAAAAAAGTTTGGAATCCACTGAGCTAACTGTTACAGAATTAATCTAGTTCTTCAAACTATGACCCTTTTTATCTTTAACCACTTAACCGGCGAATATTTTTTCAAAAAACTGCTCAAAAATTATTATTTTTTTATAATTGAATTTGGTTAAGAATGTTTAAAACATATTCAATACGATTTCATTTAAAAAAACAAACAAAGCAACACTATCTCTCCACAGGCCCCCTTCTCAAACCAGTCCCTGGGGGCCCATGTCACGGTCATCCCTAAAGACGGAAAAGACCTTTCATTGCCATCTAGTTACAGGCCAATCTCCCTCCTTAACGTTGACCTTAAATTATATGCTAAACTCTTGGCAAACCGCCTGTGTCAGTTGCTTCCAACAGTAATACACCCGGATCAGGTTGGTTTCGTACGTGGCAGAGAAGCGAGAGACAACACCATACGAGTGATTGACTTGATTGCCCATGCGAACACCGCTAAGGTTCCCATGATGCTTCTCTCCATAGATGCTGAGAAAGCCTTTGACCGCATCGACTGGGTCTTTATGGAGGTCACTCTGCGTCGGCTGGGCTTGGGAGATGTGTTCTTGCAAAAAATCTTGGCACTATATCGAGCACCCTCGGCACAAGTGCGGGTAAACGGAATACTCTCTGACCTGATAGCCATCTCTAATGGGACTAGACAGGGATGCCCGCTGTCGCCATTGATATATGTTATCTGCATGGAGGCTCTGGCTAGAGCCATTAGGCAGAACCCGGATGTCACTGGCCTGAGGGTGGGCGGAAACGAACATAAACTTGCATTATTCGCGGACGACCTTTTGGCGGTCGTTACAAATCCTGCTGTTTCCCTGTCTGGTCTTCTGAAAGAATTTGCACGCTTTGGAGCATTGTCCAATTTCAAGATTAACTATGCTAAATCAACGGCCCTTAGTATCTCTCTCACCACGGACTTAGTTTCGTCCCTAAAGACTGCATTCCCATTTGCCTGGCACCCCTCACATATTAAATACTTAGGCATTCTGATCCCCTCCTCCCTCTCGGCCACTGTCACTCTGAACCACATTCCTTTATTGCGAAAGCTGCGTAAGGAAATGTCGCAGTGGCTCCAACAGAAGTTCTCCTGGCTAGGCCGTATGAACATTGTGAAAATGAATATCCTGCCACGGCTGCTTTATCTTTTCCAAACTATCCCCTTAAAGCTCCCCTATCAGTTTTTGGCAAATGCACACAAAGCGATCAGCCACTTTGTTTGGAGCGGCAGAAAACCCAGGTTTAAACATTGCTACCTATTCTTAAGGAAAGCTCAGGGGGGCCAACAACTGCCCATGGTTTCGGCATACTATCAGGCTACAATTTTGAATAGGGTCCTAGATTGGTTACGATCTGACGCCGGCTCTAAACAGTGGGTTGACTTGGAGAAACGGTCCTCGGGTCTACATTTACAGGCAGTACCCTGGCTTGGAACCATTGGCCGCTCCTCACATCTGATGGTTGGGCCCACCTTGATTCTATGGAGAACACTGAGATTTAAAATGGGTCTTTCCTCATCAACTTCCCTGCTTCTCCCGCTCCTTGACAACCCGCTGTTTGGGCCAGGTATGGGTGGTGGTGTGGCCGCTAGGTGGAGCAGGGCAGGCTTGACTAGAATAACACATTTGCTCTCTGGAGGGAAGATCAAAGCTTTTAATGACCTTAGGGAGGGAACTGATATTCCTGCGACTGACTTCTGGTTCTATCTCCAAACTCGCCATTTTATTTTATCTCACAGGACAGCTGCTGCATTGACTGGTAGTCTTACCCCTTTTGAAGCAATGTGCTCCCAATCCTCTGAACCCTCACATGTTGTCTCAGGTATCTATAAGATATTGCTACATGGTCGTTTCCCCGGTGACCCCGCTTTCTGCGCGAAATGGGACTCAGATCTCATACCTAGAGGGATACACATCAACTGGCAGAAACACTGTGAAGTTATGTCCCGTTGCTCCACAAGCTTAGAAGTTATTGAAACACAGTATAAACTGCTTACTAGATGGTATCGCTGTCCCTCCCTTCTACATAAGTTTTATCCCTCAGTATCCCCCTTGTGTTGGAGATGTGGAAAAGAATGTGGCACCCTTATTCATATATGGTGGGACTGTCCCCTGATCGCTACCTTTTGGAGCCAGATAATTAAAATATCCTCCAAGATCCTGGGGTCTCAGGCGCCTACTGGAATTGACTTCTGGTTGCTCTCCCACACTACAATTCCACTGGCAAAGTATAAACACTCCCTTCTCAAACACCTCAATAACGCAGCGAGAGCGGTGGTACCAGTCCATTGGAAGTCCCGCCCCCCCCCTCAAATATGGGAATGGTTTCAGCGGATAGAATTTTATAGATCAATGGAGGATATTTTTCATTCGGTCCTTGACTCACGTGCCCATTATGTCGCCACGTGGTTTTCTTGGATGGAGTTTAAATCTACCTCTACCTACAAAGACCAGATCCCACTAGACTCAACATGATGCCGCTTGTCTGTGTAACACGCTTCGCTGTATGGAACCCAAACTAATATCTAGTTAAGATTGATTAGCTCGCTCATTCCCCTCCCCTGATTCTATTCCCATTTCCCCCCTCTAACCTCTGTCTTGGTTTTTTTTGTGTAGATTTTGGATGTTTTATATTTTACAGGTATCTTAACCCATGTATTTCTACATTGTACAACTTGTTGTACTCTTGATAACGTCCTTACTTTTTCTGTAAAACCAAAATAAAGAATATATAAAAAAACAAAAAAAAACAAAACAACAGTTCCCCAAGAAACATTGGTACGAACATTGTTGGTCGGAAAATTGAACCATTGCGACTTCATATTTGTGGTGCCTGCTACACTCTACACCCTTTGGGGGACCAGAAGAAAGGTAAAGGGAAGCTTTTTAACATTTCACCAGCGGCTGCTAATGTCTGCAGCTGCTGGGCGGGATGTGCTGCTGGGCTGACCAATCAGCAGTGATCGGTAGCACGGTAAGCACAGGGGGGAAGGGGGTACCAGGAAGTAGCAACTACTGCAGCCGAACAGTATGATTTCTGACTGGTCGTGTCAGATGCAATCATGTCAGGGTAAGCCCAGCCTGGAGTAGTCGCAACTGATGCGACCACGCCAGGCAAGTGGTTTTCAATCCTTCACATAAGACAATACTTATTCTTAGTCAGATGCGCAGCCAGATCTGCGTCCATCTCCTCACATGCTGGTGGCCGCCCAGCACAGGGCAAGGCCACCCAGCATGTGTGAGGCCACCTCCTGATGCGTCCACAATTAGATTACGGATGCACGAGAATTAAGGTTGACCCCCAGGCTGCACTGTCATTTTTTTAATCTGAGGAGCTGCATGTGATGTCACGCAGCCGCTTCAAAAACAATCCCGGTCCGCCCTCAATGCTGCGTGGTTGCCCTGTGAACGCCGCTGTCAATCACATAGCAGTTGCAATGTGTGGGGCTGCCGGTCACTGTGCATGCGCAGGTTGCCTCTATCACCAAACTGCAATGCGGGCCACATTAGCAGCCGCATCTGAATGACCCCCTTAGTACAGTACAATAGTTCTGAGCTCATTGGTGCAATTGCCACTAGGGTTAATCTCCTAGAATTATCAGCAGTTCTGAAGTGATGTGGATAGCAGAGAATGAGATCTGTCTAGTACTGTCTATTCAGAAGTTATTGTTGCTTTTCCCTGTACAATACAGCTACAATTCCCTGTTGCAATCTCCTTCCTTAAGCTGACCATCCATTTTTTTCCAAAAATGTTTCTTTTATTGAATCATGACAGTATCTTACATCAAGCGTACATTACTATGTGTATATGAGTTAACACACATCATGAGCAATTGTCCATTGTACAATAAAGGCAATTTCAGTATACATTTGTGCTCATAAGTTTACATACCCTAGCAGAATTTGTGATTTTCTGGCCATTTGTCAGAGAATATGAATGATGACTCACAAACGTTTCTTTCACTCATGGTTAGTGGTTGGGTGAAGCCATTTATTGTCACACAACTGTGTTTACTCTTTTTTAATTATAATGACAACAGAATCTACCCAAATGACCCTGATCAAAAGTTTACATACCCCAGTTCTTAATACCGTGTATTGCCCCCTTTAACATCAATGACAGCTTGAAGTGTTTTGTGGAAGTTGTGGATGAGGCTCTTTATTTTCTCAGATGGTAAAGCTGCCCATTCTTCTTGGCAAAAAGCCTCCAGTTCCTGTAAATTCTTGGGCTGTCTTGCATGAACTGCACGTTTGAGATCTCCCCAGAGTGGCTCAATGATATTGAGGTCAGGAGACTGAGATGGCCACTCCAGAACCTTCACTTTATTCTGCTGTAGCCAATGACTGGTCGACTTGGCTTTGTGTTTTGGATCATTGTCATGTTGGAACGTCCAAGTACGTCCCATGCGCAGCTTCCGGGCTGATGAGTGCAAATTTTCCTCCAGTATTTTCTGATAACATGCTGCATTCATCTTGCCATCAATTTTGACCAAGTTTCCAGTGCCTTTGTAGCTCACACATCCCCAAAACATCAGCGATCCACCTCCGTGTTTCACAGTAGGAATGGTGTACCTTTCATCATAGGCCTTGTTGACTCCTCTCCAAATGTAACGTTTATAGTTGTGGCCAAAAAGTTAAATTTTGGTCTCCTCACTCCAAATTATTATTATTACATTTTATTTATAAGGCGCCACATGTGTTTCGCAGCGCCGTACAAAGGACAGTACAGGGAGACAAAACATTGCATTTCAGTAAATAAATAACAGAAATAGAGTACAGGTAACAGAGCACCACACATTCTCAAGACATAATACAGCTAAGATGTAAGTATCGAGGGAGTGATCATCGTACTACTAGAGGCTGGTGGCCATAGATGGAGATGAGCCTTTACTAGCAGGATAAAGATGGTCATTGAGTAGGGGAGAGCTGTGAGTGAAATGTGTTGAGACGAGGGCTTAGATAACAAGAGGAAAGAGGGCCCTGCTCTGAAGAGCTAACAATCTAATGGGGAGGGGCGACAGACAGATGACAAGAGGTGCAGGCAAGTGGGAGGTAGCCTGATGGCAGTATGCAAGCAAAGCTGAGATGACTTTGGGGGTCATTCCGAGTTGTTCGCTCGTTATTTTTTTTTCGCAACGGAGCGATTAGTCGCTAAAGCGCATGCGCAATGTCCGCAGTGCGACTGCGCCAAGTAAATTTGCTATGCAGTTAGGTATTTTACTCACGGCATTACGAGGTTTTTTCTTCATTCTGGTGATCGTAATGTGATTGACAGGAAGTGGGTGTTTCTGGGCGGAAACTGGCCGTTTTATGGGTGTGTGTGAAAAAACGCTACCGTTTCTGGGAAAAACGCGGGAGTGGCTGGAGAAACGGAGGAGTGTCTAGGCGAACGCTGGGTGTGTTTGTGACGTCAAACCAGGAACGAAACTGACTGAACTGATCGCAGATGCCGAGTAAGTCTGGAGCTACTCAGAAACTGCTAAGAAGTGTCTATTCGCAATTCTGCTAATCTTTCGTTCGCAATTTTGATAAGCTAAGATTCACTCCCAGTAGGCGGCGGCTTAGCGTGTGCAAAGCTGCTAAAAGCAGCTTGCGAGCGAACAACTCGGAATGACCCCCTTTGTTCCAGAAGTTTTGAGGCTTGTCTTTGTGCTGTTTGGAGTATTGTAAGTGGGATGCTTTGTGGCATTTGCGTAATAATGGCTTTCTTCTGGCAACTTGACCATGCAGCCCATTTTTCTTCAAATGCCTCCTTATTGTGCATCTTGAAACAACCACACCACTTTTTTTCAGAGAGTCCTGTATTTCAGCTGAAGTTATTTGTGGATTTTTCTTTGCATCCCAAACAATTTTCCTGGCAGTTGTGGCTGAAATTTTTGTTGGTCTACCTGACCGTGATTTGGTTTCCACAGAATCCCTAATTTTCCACTTCTTAATGAGAGTTTTTGAACACTGCTGATTGGCATTCTCAATTGCTTGGGTATCTTTTTATATCCCTTTCCTGTTTTATACAGTTAAATTACCTTTTCCCGCAGATCCTTTGACAATTCTTTTGCTTTCCCCATGACTCAGATTCCAGACATGTCAGTGCAGCACTGGATGAAAGATGCAAGGGTCTTTCATGAGTCCAGAAACAAACTGTCCTTTTATACACACACACTGATTACAAGCAAACAGATCACAGGTGAGGATGGTTACCTTTAGTAGCCATTCAAACCCATTTGTGTCAACTTGTGTGCATGTTATCAGGCCAAAATCTCCAGGGTATGTAAACTTTTGATCAGGGTCATTTGGGTAGTTTCTGTTGTCATTATGATTTAAAAAGAGTAAACACAGTTGTTTGACAATAAATGGCATCACCCAACCACTAACCATGAGTGAAAGAAAAGTTTGTGAGTTATCATTCACATTCTCTGACAAATGGCCAGAAAATCACAAATTCTGCTAGGGTATGTAAACTTATGAGCACAACTGTATATTTCACAATGGCGTTACCATAAGTAACATACAAATCAGAATAAGTCAAAGCAAAATAATAATTGAGCAAATCCAGAATCATGCCTGCATAACCACCTCCACCTCTATTCCCTGTCGGGTAGAGACTCCACACCTCCATCGACAAAGCTCTAACCCTAAATTATTCATTATTGAGGGTTATTAGAGGATCTTGTTCATAGACACGTGTTTCGTACCACAAAGTTTTCTTAAAGTACTTCCATATATGTTCTTTAATGACCGGACAGGGTCACTAAAGAGTACATTTCTCTTTCTCTAACGTCCTAGTGAATACTGAGGAATAGTAGATTACCATGGGGCACTTTAAGAAATTGATAGTGTGTGCTGGCTCCTCCACTCTATGCCACTCCTAGCAGACTCAGTTTCGAAAATGTGACCAAGGTGCCAGGTGCATTATTTTGGTCTCCAGAGAGTTTTCTTCAGAAATTTATTTTAGTCTATTTTCAGGCAGCACTGGTTGGCAACCAGTCTGCCTGTGTCGTGAGACTTAGGGAGGGGACCGAACCAACTTCCTTAGAGTTAATGGTTCGTATTCCTGCTGACAGGACACAGCTCCTGAGGTGATGTTTCTCACACTCCCAGAGTGTGAGCCCACGCCGGCGGCATGCCGCAACCCCTAACAGATGCCAAAGACGCAGTGGGGTGAGTACAGACACCGGGGTCCCGGATTAGTGGGTCCCCGGTGAACATGGCGGCATGAAGGGACAGCGGTCACCCAGCTATGGGCTGCGGTGCCCGCTGCATACCCCACACTGGCGATATATAGAAAAAGGGTTACACACTCTTTTTTCTATACAATATGGAGTAAAAACCAGTATAAAAAACGACAGGGACCGCACGCCATTCAGGGGGCGAGGCTTCCCGGAGAGCGAGACCAGAAGCTGAAAGGAGCCATTTCATGCTGCTGCTGAGTACAGACTGCATGCGGAGACTGCTTCTCCACAGAGCCACTAAATCACAATTGTACTTGTTGTACAAAGGGGCCTTATAGTGAGGGGGGAGCTTATAGACAGTGGTTACACTACTGTGTGGTAAAAAAAAATATTTATATATATATACACCCAGCGTAGCACTGCTCTGGTCAGAGGTATTGTGTGCTGGTCCCAATCCTCTCTGTGTCACTCCATTCAGGGTTGTCTGGAATAAATGTGCTGTCTCACTAATTCTGCACTGTGTTTCATACTTAACTCTATGTTTTCTGCTAAAGCATGTCTGCAAATAAGTCTGTGTGTACTTCATGCAAGGCTAGGTTTACACCTTCCTCACAGGGGTCCCTAATGTGTTCTCAATGCTCACTACCTTCACAGGGTAGTAATGTGCAGGAACCTGAGTGATGGAATAATTTAAAACTATGATTACAAGTATAAATTCAGAGTTAGCTACGGCTAAGCAAGAAAGGCAAACCCTGAAACAGTCTATGGATACTTTCATGTTAGCTGCTGGCGACCACAGGCAGGCTCCTCAGCCACCCCCTGTTGGTCTCTCATAAACGCAATCTACCACAGATGTTGCAGTCTGACTCTGATTCTGAACTACCAGAGTTAGATGAGGGAGATGAAGAGGTGGACGAGGATAATTTCCCTCATTAATGCTATTAGAGAGGTGCTCAATATCCCACATAAGGAAACACACCTCAGGATGAGATAGTTACATTACCACAACATATCCAAGATGCTGCAAACTTCATGAGTGAGGCTGTTAAGGAACTAAGTATCATTAACGGCCGTACCACTGCTATGGCAGTATCGGCTGCGACAATGGTCAGCAGATGCTGATTCTAAAAAAGGGGTTGAGAACCTTTCTTTTACAGGTGATGTCTTGTTTGGTGAAGAACTGAACAAGTGGATATCTCATGTGACTGCAGGTAAATCTACATATCTGCCGTCTGCTACGCCACCTGCTAGACATCCCTATCCTGGGCCTTCTCTGCAGTCATTTCGGGTGGTCATATTCAGAGGCAAAGCCAGAGGTGCCTCCAATGCTGCTAGAGGAACTCGTGGTAAGTCCCGTAAACCAGCTGCTGCTGGAACTTTGGACCAGGCCCCAGGATCCTCTTTCACAAAGCCCTCCGCGTGACGGTTGGCCCCAGCAGCAAGGCAACCTTCAGGTAGGTGCTCGCCTTCAACACTTCACCCACATATGGGCAGAGTCCTGCCGGGATCCTTGGGTGAGGGACCTCATATCCCAAGGATACCGGCTGGAATTCCAGGAACTGCCTCCTCTCAGATTCTTCAGGTCAGGCTTACCAGCTTCACCTGTAGCATAGGTTTCCTTGCAGGAAACAGTACAAAAGCTGCTTTCTACAGGAGTTACTGTTCCAGTACCTCCTCTGCTGCACACAAAGGGGTTTTACTCAAGTCTCTTTGTAGTCCCGAAGCCGGACGGCTCTGTATGGCCGATATTGAAACTCAAGTCCCTGAACCCTTATCTTCGAGTGTTCAAATTTAAAATGGA
Source organism: Pseudophryne corroboree (assembly GCF_028390025.1). NCBI lineage: Eukaryota > Metazoa > Chordata > Amphibia > Anura > Myobatrachidae > Pseudophryne > Pseudophryne corroboree. Next base: position 631,639,479 of record NC_086445.1, read on the forward strand.
ATCACTAAGAGCAGTGATAGCAAGTTTGGAGGAGGGGCAGTTTCTAGTATCCCTGGATATCAGGGATGCATTCCTGCATATCCCAATATGGCCCCCTCACCAAGCGTTCCTCTGGTTCGCTGTACTGGACCAACATTTCCAGTTTCAGGCCTTACCATTTAGTCTCTCCACAGCCCCAAGGGTATTCACGAAAGTCATGGCAGAGATGATGCTACAATTGCGCATGATGGGTGTCAACATAATCCCGTACCTGAACCATCTCCTGATAAGGCGGTGTCCCGGGAACAGCTGCTGCGCAACATCGATGGATCCTCAATTTCCAGAAATCTCGCCTGGAACTGTCTCCGAGAATTCAGCTCCTGAGAATGATCATGGATACAGTGTCTCAGACGTTTTACCTTCCAATGGACGAGGCTTTGACTATTCAGTCTATGGTCCATTCGGTATGGAAACCACGTGAGATCTCAATTCATCTTTGCATTCGCTTGCTGGGCAAGATGGTGGTCTCCTAAGGGGGCAATACAGTACGGCAGGTTCCATGCATGGCCATTTCAACTGGATCTGTTGAACAAATGGTTGGGATCTCACCTGCACATGCATCAGCATATAACCCTGTCACCGAAAGCAAGGTTATCCTTACTATGGTGGCTACAAGTCTCCCATATTGTGGAGGGTCGGAGTTTCAATACCCAGTCTTGGACTCTGTTAACAACAGATGCCAGCCTCCGGGGTTGGGAGGGGGGGCTGTGACCCAAGGGGTACAATTCCAGGGGACATGGTCGTTTCAGGAATCTGCTCTTCCAATCATCATCCTGGAACTCAGAGCACTTTACAATGCTCTCCTACAGGCCTCATACCTCCTTCGGAATCAGGCCATCCAGGTGCAGTCGGACAACGCCGCGGCTGTAGCGTACATCAACCGACAAGGGAAAAAAAAAAGCAGGGCCGCAATGTGAGAGGTGTCAAGAATACTCCTCTGGGTGGAAGCCAACGCAAGGGCCATCTCAGCCATTTACATTCTAGGAGTGGACAACTGCGAAGCGGACTTCCTAAGCAGGCACGACCTCCATCCGGGGGAATGGGGCCTTCACCCTCAGGTGTTTCAACAACTTATTCACTGGTGGGGTTGTCCACAAATAGACCTGATGGCTTTTCATCTCAACAGGAAGCTCCGTCATTACTGTTCCAGAACAAGGGACCCGCAGGCGGTAGCGGTTGACGCTCTGACGACGGAGTGGACTTACCAGTTCATTTTCCTGTTTCCTCAATTTCCTCTCATTCCAAGAGTTCTAAAAAGACTCAAAAAAGAAAGAGTTCAGGCAATTCTCATTGCCCTGGATTGGCCTCGACGGGCCTAGTATGCGGACCTCCTGACCTTGTCTCTGGAGGAACCCTGGCCTCTGACGCTTCTCAAGGACCTTCTTCAACAAGGACCGTTTGTCTATCCAGACTTACAGTGGCTATGTTTGATGGAAGTTGAGAGGGAGATTTTAACCAGAAAAGGTCTCCCATCCAAGGTTGTTTTAACTATGATCCAGGCACGTAAGGTGGTTACACCCAAACATTACCACCGTATTTGGAAGAAATATGTTTCTTTGTACGAGGGTAGAAAATACTCCCCTGTGAAATTTCATATGGGCCGTTTTCTACTGTTCCTGCTAGCAGGCATGGATAAGGACCTACGATTAGGCTCTATCAAAGTTCAGATTTCGTCTCTCTCTATCTTTTTCCAGTAACAACTAGCGGTACTTCCTGAAGTACAGACTTTTCTAAATGGGGTTATGCACATTCAACCTCCCTTTGTCCCTCCCACAGCTCCGGGGAATCTCAATGTGGACTTGACTTTTCTCCAGTCGGACTGGTATGAACCCTTGCATAGCGTAGACTTGAAATATCTAACGTGGAAGACAGTCATGTTGCTGGCCTTAGCCTCTGCAAGACATTTGTCGGAATTGGGGGCCTTATCCTATAAGAGCCCGTACTTGATATTTCATGAGGATAGGGCAGAGCTCAGAACTCGCCCACAGTTTTTGTCAAGGGCAGTGTCGGCCTTTCATGTAAATCAACCAATTGTGGCTCTAGTGTTATCTGACAATTCCGTTGCTCCAAAGTCCCTGGATGTGGTGAGGGCTTTGAGGATTTACATCAGAAGGACTGCTCGTCACAGGAAGTCGCTTTTTGTCCTTTATGACGCTACAAAAATTGGTCGCCCTGCCTTCAAGTAGTACATTGCTCGTTGGCTCAAATTGACTATTTACAAGCCTATACTTTGGCAGCTCTGCCACTGCCGAGTTCTATTCAGGCCCACTCCACGAGGTCGGTATGTTCTTCCTGGGCGGCTGCCCGGGGTGTCTCAGCCTTACATTTGTACCGGGCAGCTACTTGGTCTGGTTCAAACACATTTGTCAAGTTTATGGGTTCGACACCTTGGCCAAGGATGACCTTCAGTTTGGTCAGGCGGTTTTGCAGGGGTCTCAGCACTCTCCTCATGGCAATCTACTATTCCCCAGTATCCACTAGGACGTTAGAGAAAATAGGAATTTAATACCTACTGGTAATTCCTTACTGGGCGACTGCCTCAGTGCTTCGTTTCCTTCTTACCTGGTTGTAAGTGTTCCTGGTTGGATTTGCTGTTGCTTTCCCTGTTCCATGTTTGGTTAGCGTTGCTATCCTTCTATATTTAGCATTGCTTTCCTCTGTTATGGTTCACTCTGCTATCTTTGTTATTGTGTGTTGGTTCGTTACCTCACCGCTTTATGTATTTATATCTTTCTCTCAAAGTATGTCCGTCTCCTCAGGCACAGTTTCCTAGACTAAGTCTGCTAGGAGGGGCATAGAGGGGAGGAGCCAGCACACACTATCAATTTCTTAAAGTGCCAGGCTCCAATGGACCCGATCTATACCCCGTGGTAATCTACTATTCCCAGTATTCACTACTGACTATGAGAAAAGGAATTACCGGTAGGTTTTAAATTCCTATTTTTTGCAATGAAGCCTCTCCAGCCACTCAATTCTTAACATATGGAGAAGCTAACTCAGGAAGAGTGAAAAGGGGAGGACTGTGCGCCTTATCTACATCTGAAGAATACTTTTATTTGCTGCCGCCCAGGGCCGTTTCTAGACAATTTGGCTCCCATTGCGAGATTTCAAAATGCCCCCCCCCCCCCCCCCCCCCATTGCTTTAAAAAAAATTGCGTGCCCCCCAAACATAGCTATAAACAGAAAAAGCATGCGCGTGCCTCAGGCGCGCGCGCGCTCCCGACAAGGGTGTGTGGCCTGAATAAAATGGGCGTGGTCTCAATAAAGTGGACGTGGCCTCGTCTGATATAATCACGCCCACCACAGGGGAAAAAAATAACAATTAAAAAAGTCCCCATTTTACACATTACAGCAGGCAATTGTTCCCATTTTACACAGCGCGGCAAGCAATTGTCCCCATTTTACACAGCGCGGCAGGCAGGTGTCCCCATTTTACACAGTACGGCAGGCAGGTATCCCCATTTTACACAGTACGGCAGACAGATATCCCCATTTTACACAGTACGGCAGGCAGTTATCCCCATTTTACACAGTACGCAGACAGGTGCCCCCATTTTACACAGTGCGGCAGGCAGGTGTCCCCATTTTACACAGCACGCTGGCAGGTGCCCCCATTTTACACAGTACGGCAGGCAGATATCCCCATTTTACACAGTACGCAGGCAGGTGCCCCCATTTTACACAGTACGCTGGCAGGTGCCCCCATTTTACACAGTGCGGCAGGCAGGTATCCCCATTTTACACAGTGCGGCAGGCAGGTGTCAAGTGGGGGGGGAGGAAGGGGGAGAGAGAGAGATAGATACTACTTACATCTTCCCGCTCTTCGGGTCCGGCCGCCTCACGTCCCTCGCGCCGGCCGCCTCCTCCTTCCAGGCTTATCTCCTCTCCTCCCTCTTCCCGAGCGCTCCTGCTCGGGGGGCGGGGTTTCACGGAATGACGCGTTTGCATCAACGCGTCATTCTGTGAAACTCCGCCCCCCGAGCAGGAGCGCTCGGGAAGAGGGAGGAGAGGAGATAAGGAAACACAAAGTGCCACGGCGGGCGCCCCGTGCGGTTGCACGGCTCGCCCGCCGCTAGAAACGGCACTGCTACCGCCAATACTATTATCAGCAATTTTCTCACTCCTTATGCTACTCGAGTTCTCTCAGGTGTAATACCAAATATCATCCATTCAGGGGTTAAGGGTAGGTAAACAACCAAATGACAATTGCTGGCCATACATTTATTGCTAACAATTTCCTTTGAACTCCCAAGGAATGCTCCCCAGCAGCTCCTGGACAAACGATATTGGGGGTGATTCAGACCTGATCGCATGCAGGTGTTTTTTTGCAGTGCTGCGATCAGGTAGTTGCTGCCTACAGGGGGAGGGGGTAGTTGATGTGCAGAGGTGTGAACGCTTGTGCAGAGAGCTGCACAAACAAAAGTTTGTGCAGTCTCTGCACAGCTCAGGACTTACTCAGCCGCTGCGATGATCCGGCCAGGAGCTGACGTCAGGAATCCTCCCTCCAAACGGCTGGGCACGCCTGCATTTTTCCGGACACTCCCTAGAAACGGTCAGTTGAGACCCACAAATGGCCTCTTGCTGTCAATCTTCTTGCGATTGCCCATGCGATCACTTTCTTCATTAAACCTGTCGCTGTACGTCGATTCCCTTCGCCGGGGGGCGACGCACCTGCACATTGCGGAGCATACGCATGCGCAGTTCTGACCTAATCGCAGCGCTGAAAAAAAAGTAGCGTGCGATCAGGTCTGAATGACCCCCATTGTTAGGTCACACAAAGGATCTAACAATATACCGGGCGATCTGCAATCCACTGCTTCCACATTGCTACTGAGATTGCCAGATCTTACTGTATGTGAAGCAGGTAAGATCTGAAGAAACGACAAACATTCCGCATCAGATAGTTATCGTTAGGGAAAACTGCATGATTTGCATGATTTTCAACAATTTATCATTTCGATGCGGCAAAATCGTGCCAACGCCCCTAAAATCGTCCTAATATATAGCCAGCTTTAGGCTACAGCTCTCATGAATTAATAGCAACTATGGGGGTAATTCCAAGTTGATTGCAGCAGGAAATTTTTTAGCAGTTTGGCAAAACCATGTGCACTGCAGGGGAGGCAGATATAACATGTGCAGAGAGAATTAGATTTGGGTGTGGTGTGTTCAATCTGTCATCTGAATTGCAGTGTAAAAATAAAGCAGCCAGTATTTACCCTGCACAGAAACAAAATAACCCACCCAAATCTAACTCTCTCTGCACATGTTATATCTGCCTCCCCTGCAGTGCACATGGGGGGTCATTCTGAGTTGTTCGCTCGTTATTTTTTTCTCACAACGGATCGATTAGTCGCTAATGCGCATGCGCAATGTCCGCAGTGCGACTGCGCCAAGTAAATTTGCTATGCAGTTAGGTATTTTACTCACGGCATTACGAGGTTTTTTCTTCGTTCTGGTGATTGTAATGTGATTGACAGGAAGTGGGTGTTTCTGGGCGGAAACAGGCCGTTTTATGTGTGTGCGAAAAAACGCTACCGTTTCTGGGAAAAACGCGGGAATGGCTGGAGAAACGGAGGAGTGTCTGGCCGAACGCTGGGTGTGTTTGTGACGTCAAACCAGGAACGAAACTGACTGAACTGATCGCAGATGCCGAGTAAGTGTGGAGCTACTCAGAAACTGCTAAGAAGTGTCTATTCGCAATTTTGCTAATCTTTCGTTCGCAATTTTGAGAAGCTAAGATTCACTCCCAGTAGGCGGCGGCTTAGCGTGTGCAAAGCTGCTAAAAGCAGCTTGCGAGCGAACAAATCGAAATGAGGGCCATGGTTTTGCCCAACTGCTAAAAAAAATCCTGCTGCGATCAACTTGGAATTACCCCCACTGTTTCCATTTTGCTGTGCTCTGGGTAAACATATGGGCCCTACACATTTACCGATTACACTGAAAGATATGAACGATCTTGTTCTTTAATCTCGATCTCGTTCACCTTGGCGGCCAATCGGCCAGTGTATAGGGCCTTTTAGGATTCAGTGGTGCTGTAACAATGTGAGGGAGAGAGCTGTGTGAGGGGACAGGTGTGAATGGAGAGAGGTGTGTGAGGGGAGAGAGCTGTGTGAGGGATAAGGTGTGAGGGGAAAGAGCTGTGTGAGGGGGAAAGCTGTGGGTGGGGCTGTGTGAGGGATAAGATGTATGAGCTCTGTGAGGGAGATGTAGGCTGGGATGAGGAAGGAGAGAAGAAGGGCGGATGAACCTGGAGAGACACGGGGGTGTTGATGTTGGAGAGATGCAGGAGGACATGGCACTGGAGAGATGTCTTTAGGATGTTTGATCAGGAAAGTTCACATTTTAGCCTGCTATGCATTATCTGGTTGAACTTCTGTTGTATGAAGATGACACATTATTCCTTTGCAAACAGGTGGCTTTCGTACCTCACAATCTCCTCTATGCATACTGAAGACCAGCTCAAGATACTGCCTATGAAGCCTCAATTTCTTCAGGGGTCCGCTGTTGCAGAGAATGCACCAAATAGATAAGAAAAGACTGAAGCACAGGAGATGCAAAAAAAAAACCCATGAGGCACCCAAGTGACAAAGACCTTGGGACCCCATAAAAAAGATGAGAGGGGTGGCAGAAAAATATTTAAGAGAGACACTGATGACATAGTGACACTATGTAAGACCTCATTTCTTTTTAAGTGACATACGCCCTCGTTCAGCTTGGATCGCTATTGAGACTGAAATTGCAATTGTCCAGCAATGTTAAAAGACACCCACCGATGCAATCGTATCTCTGCGTATACAGTCTCAGATTTGCAATCCATACACAGAAACTGAGTACCATCAGCAGTTGCGGTTGACCTGTGCCTATTCAGTATAATATGGATGCAGTCACACCAGCACCATGTTTTTAATCACAAGTGATCGCAGCTGACGTCAGATACATGCCCCAAAACGGCCATGACTTGCCTATATTTTTCCAACCACTCCACACAAACGGTCACTTTCTGTCAATCACTCTGCAATCACACTTCACTGAGGCTGCGATTGCACAGCGAGCGTAATGCGACTTTTGAGCATGCGCAGTGTGTTCACAATGTATGCGCAGTCTTCCGATAATCGTATGATTTGCATTTTTGCATTTTAAGCTGAATGAGGGCCATAACATTGTGGTTTAAGTTTTACCTTACTCTCACACTTGCCTCTGAGTTAACTGGAAAATACATAGTAACATAGTAACTAGAGATGAGCGGGTTCTGTTCCCTGAGAACCGAACCCCCCTGAACTTCACGTCCCGAGCCCAGATATGAACCTGGCTCGGGACTTCCCGCCATACTCGGAAACCAGAACAAGGCAAAACGTCATCATCCCACTGTCGGATTCTCGCGGGTTTTGGATTCAATATAAGGAGCTGCGCGTCGCCGCCACTGGAGAGTGTAGCGAGAGGATGTGTCTCTCTCCTCAGTGTCTGTCTGTGCGGGAAAGTAGTGTGGCGACCTGCTCTGTCTTATGTGTGTCATTCCAGTGCTGTTGTGCTGCATCAGTCCTTTGGTGGTGTCTTGTGCTGCATCAGTCCAATCACAGTGGTGGTGTCCTCTGCTGCCATATGTCCAGTGCTGCTGTATAAGTCCAGTCCAGTGATGCTGTGCTGCATCAGTCCAGTGGTAGTGTCTTGTGCTGCATCAGTCCAGTCAGAGTGGTGGTGTCCTCTGCTGCCATATGTCCAGTGCTGCTGTATAAGTCCAGTCCAGTGATGCTGTGCTGCATCAGTCCAGTGGTAGTGTCTTGTGCTGCATCAGTCCAGTCAGAGTGGTGGTGTCCTCTGCTGCCATATGTCCAGTGCTGCTGTATAAGTCCAGTCCAGTGGTGCTGTGCTGCATCAGTCCAGTGGTGGTGTCTTCTGCTGCATCAGTCCAGTCACAGTGGTGGTGTCCTCTGCTGCCATATGTCCAGTGCTGCTGTATAAGTCCAGTCCATTGCAGTGTTGCTGTGTTGTCCTGCATCAGTCCAGTGGTGGTGTCCCTGTGCTGGTGTATAAGTCCAGTGGTACTTCCATATAATTCCAGTGATACTGCCGTATATGTCCAGTGGTACTGGCGTATAAGTCCAGTGATACTGCCGTATAAGACCAGTGGTACTGCCATATAAATCCAGTGGTACTGCCATGTAAATCCAGCCCAGTGATACTGCCATATACTGTATGTCCAGTGATACTGCCGTATATGTCCAGTGGTACTGCCATATAAATCCAGTCCAGTGGTACTGCCGTATAAGTCCAGTGGTACTGCATATAATTCCAGTGATACTGCTGTATATGTCCAGTGGTACAGCCGTATAAATCCAGTGGAGTGATACTGCCGTATATGTCCAGTGGTACTGCCGTGTAAATCCAGTCCAGTGGTACTGCCATATAAGTCCAGTGGTACTGCCATATAATTCCAGTGATACTGCCGTATATGTCCAGTGGTACTGCCGTATAAGTCCAGTGGTACTGCCATATAATTCCAGTGATACTGTTGTATATGTCCAGTGGTACTGCCGTATAAGTCCAGTGCTACTGCCATATAATTCCAGTGATACTGACGTATATGTCCAGTGGTACTGCCGTATAAATCCAGTCCAGTGATACTGCCGTATATGTCCAGTGATACTGCCGTATATGCCCAGTGATACTGCAGTATAAATCCAGCCCAGTGGTACTGACGTATAAGTCCGGTTATACTGCCATATAATTCCAGTGATACTGCCGTATATGTCCAGTGGTACTGCCATATAAGTTCAGTGGTACTGTCATATAATTCCAGTGATACTGCCATATATGTCCAGTGGTACTGCCGTATAAATCTAGTGGTACTGCCGTATAAATCCAGCCCAGTGATACTGCTGTATATGTCCAGTGGTAATGCCGTATATGTCCAGTGGTACTGCCATATAAATCCAGTCCAGTGGTACTGCCATATAAGTCCAGTGGTACTGCCATATAATTCCAGTGATACTGCCGTATATGTCCAGTGGTACTGCCATATAAGTTCAGTGGTACTGTCATATAATTCCAGTGATACTGCCATATATGTCCAGTGGTACTGCCGTATAAATCTAGTGGTACTGCCGTATAAATCCAGTCCAGTGATACTGCTGTATATGTCCAGTGGTAATGCCGTATATGTCCAGTGGTACTGCCATATAAATCCAGTCCAGTGGTACTGCCATATAAGTCCAGTGGTACTGCCATATAATTCCAGTGATACTGCCGTATATGACCAGTGGTACTGCCGTATATGTCCAGTGGTACTGCCGTATAAATCCAGTCCAGTGGTACTGCCGTATAAATCCAGTGGTACTGCCATATAAATTCAGTCCAGTGATACTGCCATATATGTCCAGTGATACTGCCATATATGTCCAGTGGTACTGCCATATATGTCCAGTGATACTGCCATATAAATCCAGTCCAGTGGTACTGCCGTATAAGTCCAGTGGTACTGCCATATAATTCCAGTGATACTGCCATATATGTCCAGTGGTACTGCCGTATACATCCAGTGGTACTGTCGTATAAATGCAGTCCAGTGATACTGCCGTATATGTCCAGTGGTACTACCGTATATGTCCAGTGGTACTGCCGTATAAATTTAGTCCAGTGGTACTGCCGTATCCAGTGGTACTGTCATATAATTCCAGTGATACTGCCGTATATGTCCAGTGGTACTACCGTATATGTCCAGTGGTACTGCTGTATAAATTTAGTCCAGTGGTACTGCCGTATCCAGTGGTACTGCCATATAATTCCAGTGATACTGCCGTATATGTCCAGTGGTACTGCCGTATAAATCCAGTGGTACTGCTGTATAAATCCAGTCCAGTGATACTGTCGTATATGTCCAGTGGTACTGCCATATAAATCCAGTTCAGTGGTACTGCCGTATAAGTCCAGTGGTACTGCCGTATAATTCCAGTGATACTGCCGTATATGTCAACTGGTACTGCCGTATAAATCCAATGGTACTGCCATATAATTCCAGTGATACTGCCGTATATGTCCAGTGGTACTGTAATATAAGTCCAGTGGTACTTCCATATAAATCCAGTGGTACTGCCGTATAAATCCAGTCCAGTGATACTGCCGTATATGTCCAGTGGTACTGCCATATAAGTCCAGTCCAGTGATACTGCCGTATATGTCCAGTGATACTGCCGTATATGTCCAGTAGTACTGCCGTATAAGTCCAGTTATACTGCCATATAATTCCAGTGATACTGCCGTATATGTCCAGTGGTACTGCCATATAAGTTCAGTGGTACTGTCATAATTCCAGTGATACTGCCATATATATCCAGTGGTACTGCCGTATAAATCTAGTGGTACTGCCGTATAAATCCAGTCCGGTGACACTGCACACATAGCCCCTACCTCCTCCAGGTGGCCCCTCCTAATAGGATTCACATGACTTTCAACAAGTGAGGGGAAAGTAACAGCAAAAAAAACCAGCAGTTTGTGAGTACCTGAGTGGGGGTGTAGGGAGAAGTATAATAAGGGAAATCCTATTGGGAATAACGGGGTTAGTTAATTATGGTTAGACGCTCTCTGTATTATGTGGCATCACTGGTGCTCTCTGTTTCATATGGCATCACTGACGCCCTCTGTGTTATAAGGCGTCCCTGATGCTCTCTGTATTATATGGTGTTACTGACGCTTTCGGTATTATATGGCGTCATTGGTGCTTTCTCTATTACATGGCATCACGCTTTCTGTATTATATGGCTTTACTGATGCTCTTTGTATTATATGGTGTCACTGATGCTCTCTGTATTAAATGGATTCACTGGTGCTCTCTTTATTATATGGCGTCACTAGTGTTCTCTGTATTATATGACGTCACTGGTGCTCTCTGTATTATATGGCGTCACTAGTGTTCTCTGTAATATATGGGCTCACTGGTGCTCTCTGTACTATATGACGTCACTGGTGCTCTGTGTATCAAATGGCGTCACTGGTGCTCTCTGTATAATATGGCGTCACTGACGCCCTCTGTATTATATGGCGTCCCTGATGCTCTCTGTATTATATGGCATCACTGGTTCTCTGTGTATTATATGGTGTCACTGGTGCTCTGTGTGTCAAATGGCGTCACTGGTGCTCTCTGTATCATATGGCATCACTGACGCCCTCTTTATTATATGGCGTCACAGACGCCCTCTGTATTATATGGCGTCACTGGTGCTCTCTGTATTATATTGCGTCATGTTTTCTGTATTATATGGCGTCCCTGATGCTCTCTGTACTATATGGCATCACTGATGCTTTCTGTATTATATGGCGTCACTCATGCTTTCTGTATCATATGGCATCCCTGGTGCTCTCTGTATTATATGGTGTCCCTGGTGCTCTCTGTATTATATTGCATCACTGGTGCTCTCTGTATTATATGGAGTCACTGGTGCTCTCTGTATTAAATGGCATCACTGGTGCTCTCTGTATTAAATGGCGTCACTGGTGCTCTCTGTATTAAATGGCGTCACTGGTGCTCTCTGTATTAAATGGCGGCACTGGTGCTCTCTGTATTATATGGCGTCACTGGTGCTCTCTGTGTTATATGGCGTCACTGGTGCTCTCTGTATCATGGTGTCACTGGTGCTCTATGTATTATGTAGTGGTCACTGATGCTCTCTGTATTATATGGCGTTACTGGTGCTCTCTGTATTAAATGGCATCACTGGTGTCCTTTGTATTATATGGCATCCAGGTGCTCCCTGTATTATATGGTAGTCACTGATGCTCTCTGTATTACAGTATGTAGATGTCAATGATGCTCTGTGATGGGTTAGGTAGTGTAGTACAGGCAGCAAAGTATACCTTTGAGTCTTGAGACAGTGCTGACCGCAATGTTGCATTTAAAGAGAATTCACCCAGGAACCACGGAATAAGTGCATCTGATGCTGGCACCAGTGCCGTAACTAGACATTTTAGCGCTGTGTGCAAGAAGCAGCATTAGCGCCCCCCCCCCCCCCCATATAGAAAACATGGCACATGCAAAAAACATAGGGGCGTGGCTTCATGGGGTAGGGGCATGGTCACAGAGCTCCCTTTTACACATTACAGCAGGCAGAGCTCCCTTTTACACATTAGGGCAAGTAGAGCCCCCTTTTACACATTACGCCATGTAAAGTCCCCTTTTACATATTACGGTAGGCAGAGCTCCCTTTTACACAGTACAGCAGGCAAAGCTCCCTTTTACACATTATAGTAGGCAGAACTCCCTTTTACACATTACACCAGGCAGAGTCCCCTTTTACACAGTACAGCAGGTAGAGTCCCCTTAGTCACAGAACAGCAGGTAGAGTCCCCCTAGTCACAGTACAGCAGGTAGAGTCCCCCTTTTTACACATTAAACAGCAGAGTCCCCCTTTTTACACATTAGGCAGCAGAGTTCCCCTTTTTACACATTAGGCAGGCAGAGTCTCCTTTTTACACATTACAGTAGCAGAGTCCCTCTTTTTAGACATTAGGCAGGCAGAGTCCCCCTTTTTTACACATTACACCAGCAGAGTCCCCCTTTTTACACATTACGGCAGCAGAGTCCTCCTTTTTACACATTACAGCAGCAGAGTCCCCCTTTTTGCACAATATGGTAGCAGAGTCCCTCTTTTTTCTGCATTAGGCAGGCAGAGTCCCCCTTTTTACACATTAGGCAGGCAGAGTCCCCCTTTTACACATTAAGCAGGCAGAGTAGCCCTTTTTTTACACATTAGGCACGCAGAGACCCCTTTTTTTACATGGAGAGTGATAAAAAGAGAGAGAGGTATATCATCATCAGCAGGATGAGATGCCCAGGAGAGCAGTTACTTGGAGATCTCCAGGAGGTAGCTGTGTTATCTCTCTGGCCAGGCAGCGGCTCTGCCCAGCTCCCGGGCCATCACCCACATGTACAGTAGGCAGTGTTTTGTCAAGAAATAGGTGTCCAGGTGGGTGGGTTTTTGGGGGGTTGGTGAAAATAGGGGAGGAGTACCGATTCAGTAAGGTGTGATTTTGAAATACCCCCCCATCCCCCCTCTCTCCGTTGTCACTACAATTCTTCTTAGGGGAGAGTGAGAGAGACAGAGGTTAACAGGGGAAGAGAGTGAGAAGAAGGGAGAGGAGCAAGAAAGAGAGGGGAGGGGGAATAAGGGATAGAAAGTGAGGGTTTCATTGAAAAAGAGGGAATTAGAGAAATACCCCTTTCACATCGCACTAAAAACCCGGTATCGACACGGCATATTGCCGTGTCGAAACGGGTCCGTGTGCGATGTGAAAGGTCCTTTGGTGAATTAGCGGGTCGTCTGACCCGGTAATTCAACCCGGTAAAAAAGAAGGGTTATTACCGGGTTGATTACCGGGTCAGGCGCAGTGTGAATGGGAGCCGTTCCGATGCGACACGGCTCCCATTCACAGTATAGGCAGAGGCGGCGCAGGAGATGAGCTCATCTCCCGACGACGCCTCCACCCCGCCCCTGCTGCTGCTGCGCCCTCCGCTGCTATGGCAACCGACCCGGTATATTGCCGGGTCGGAAAGCCAGCAACGGAGCGCAAATGCCGGATCCCACCCGGTAAGTACATGTTTTTCTTACCGGGTAGGATCCGGCATTTGCGATGTGAAAGCAGCAAAAGAGAGAGATGGTGTCAGGGAGAAATGGATGAGAGGGGAGAGAGAAGCAAGAGAGAGTGTCAGAATAGAGAGAGAGAGGAGCAAGATAGAGAGAGTATTATGGAGAGAAATAGAGAAAGGCAAGGTCAGTCAGAGAGAGGGGGGGGGAGTTGGGAGTCAGCATTAGATAGTTACCAACTACAGCACAGCCACAAGTCTCTGATGGGGGCGGGCTCTTCACGGCGTTAAGATCCGCCCCTTAAATACCCACGAATTGCGGCACTCAGGGATGGTGTTTTTTCCCCCCCAGGATATAAGTCGGACCCCCCACCCCCTTTCCCCGGCTTGCGTGTATAGAGAGGAGAGGGACGGGTCAGCCCACAGCGAAGCACAGAGAGACCAATCATACCCGGGGCAGGATGGGGAAGGTAAAAGGGGAAGGTCCTCTCCTGTGGTGGACCGGTCGGCCACCTCACCTCCTCCCTAATTGTGATGGCCAGTACCGGCTGCCTGCCAGCGTGAGCGTACTAAATCAGTCAGGCTGACTCATTAGTACTTGGCTGCCTTGTATAATGCAGCGGGCACTTAATTGCAGCTTGCTCTGCCCCTACTGTCTCTGCTGCAGTACGATCGAGCTGAGCTGAGAGCTCTGATCACAGCTGGCAGCCAGAGCGGAGCTGGCGTCCACCAGTCAGCTGCACCAAAAACCAACAACCTGTCCGCCAGGCTAAACTTAGTGCCTGCTGAGATTTTTCCACCTCACAGCGCATTGCGCTGTGTGCACCTAGTTACGGCCCTGGCTGGCATCGTCATTTAATGCCCGCACTTAAAAACATTACAATGTAATTGTCTTTATTCAGGAAAGCCAAAGGTAACCACTATCTACAGGGAAAAGGGAGTGCAGCCAGGGCCATCTTTTCGTATGGGCTCAATGGGCTCTTGCCCAAGGGCCTCATCAGTATAAGGGCCCTAGGCTGATAGCTGAGGGTGCCCTCTTTCCAGGGTACCAGATTTTTGAAAATCGGTCCTGGGGAACGAGAGATATTTGACTTGAAAGCAGTGGACCCCAACCAAGCCTGTTAATTGCTATTCCCAGCCAGATAACTCGGGTTCTGTCCGACTTAGAGTTTTTCTGAAGGTATATTCCAAAAGCTGGGACTCTCCCCTTTTGGTGGACACTGACAGATCATCTCTATTATGCCCAGAACCAGAGATATCAGCCTTAAAGCAGCTGGCTCCTGCTCCAGCTCCACATGTCTAATATGCAGTTTTATATTTTCGTTGGTGAATTGCTCTGGTTCCTGAGCTCTGATACCTAAGTCCCCAGTACCTCCTGAAAGGTGAGACTCTCTAGTTTATTTATCCAATTCAAAGCTAAGAAATCTATTTTCACGAACTTGAGATATCTGCAGTCAAGCAAGCTGCCCTCCCACCGGAAAATTATGAATATTAAGCCCACTACACTATACACACTCCCCTACGTATTAAACACCTCCTACCACCCTGGAAGTCTTGTACCAGGGCTTCTTCATTCAGCCCAATGGCCCCTTCTACAGTTTAGCCCCATCTGTCCAGTAAAGGAGTAATTAGCAGAAATTACTGCTCCAGGTCCTACATGTGAGCGGAAGATAGAACACACCCTACCGCCGCTGATAGCACCCCAAATCCCTACCTCTGGAGGATGGATAGGGGGTCCAGTGCATTGCTGTGCCCAGGGGCCTACACTGCTGTTAAGACGGCCCTGGGTGCAGCCCAGACTTGCCAGTGGCCTTAGCACTGCAGACTGGGCTTTCCTCCTTTCTGCAACCACCTCACCTCAAGCTGCTGCTGCCGCCAGACACTTACCTAGTTTGTTTGCAACAAGTAAGTACGCATATGGGGGGGTCATTCTGAGTTGATCGCTCGCTAGCAACTTTTTGCAGCCGCGCAAACGCATAGTTGCCACCCACAGGGGAGTGTATTTTAGTTTTGCAAGTGTGCGAACGCTTTTCCAGGCGACCACTACAAAAACAGTTTGTGCAGTTTCTGAGTAGGTCTGAATTTACTCAGCCCTTGCGATCACTTCAGCCTGTCCGGTCCCAGAATTGACGTCAGACACCTGCCCTGCAAACGCTTGGACACACCTGCGTTTTTCCAACCACTCCCAGAAAATGGTCAGTTCACACCCATAAATGCCCTCTTCCTGTCACTCTTCTTGCGATCGGCTGTGTGAATGGATTTTGCGTTAAATCCATCGCCCAGCAACGATCCACTTTGTACCTGTACGATGCGCCTGCGCATTGCGGTGCATACGCATGCGCAGTTTTGCCGAGTTTTTACCTGATCACAGTGCTGCAAAAAGTTGCTAGCGAGCGATCAACTCGGAATGACCCCCATAGTGCGCCATCTACATAGGACTGCTGCAATGCCCAGCCCACATGCTCTGCAGTCCAGCTACACATACCGCAATGCCATGGTAGCAAGGGGGTTTCTCCTACCTGTCACGAATGGGACTCCAAAGAGTAGAAAAAACACTTGACTGATATGTTCACGCTGCTTTCTATTTTGTTACCCTGTATGGCCAGCACTTACAGCTGCCGATGATTTAAAGCTGCTGTCTTTACTACTGCACTACTGCAATTCACTCCAGGAAACTGCTGTGATCTTTTTCAGGTGAATGGCTCAACCCTAGAATACCATACCTCCCAACTGTCCCGATTTTCGCTTGACAGTCCCGTTTTTTTGGGCCTGTCCCGCTGTCCCTCCCCCAGGCCGCAGTGTCCCTTGGGGAGGGGGGGGGGGGGGGGTCAAGTTGGGAGGCTCCTGATCACTCGCTGCTCTGTTCAGTTGAGAGCAGAGCAACGGTGAATAAACGCTGTTCGCATGTGCACAGCGTCTATTCCAGTGAGCTAGAGGGAGAGGGGGCATGCCAGCAGCTCACAGAGCGCTGACCATGTCCCCTCAGTGATGAAAATGGGGGAGTGGCTCGCGATCATGGGCTCTCCCATAAAGCCACGCCACCTTCCACATGAGCCACACACCCTTTTCGGGCGCGGGCATGCTACGCGCACCAAGATGTCCCTCTTTCATATACTTCAATGTTGGGAGGTATGGAACACTGTAAGTGAAGGTTAGCTCTTTTGTATAGCATTAGACATACCAGGACCCTATATTCATTGCTTAAGATGGATGACATTTTTGGAGGTTAAAAGATCTATTTTTTTACCACTTTTATGACCAAGTTTTATTTTATTTGTTCAATGCACTATTATGTCATAGATTTGTTATTATGGTTTGCATTTACATAATTGTAAAATTTTATAAACATACTGTACATATGTTCTCCTCATATTACTGTATCAGATATTTTTCATTTTTTGTCACACTAACAAGCAGCATTTCCTTTTGTAGACTCACATTACCCTGTTGATTTAAGCATAGTGGAGAAGATAATTGAGGTGACTGTAGAAAGGTACTAGCCACAGGGCCTAATTCAGAATTGGTCGCAGCAGCAAATTTGTTAGCAGTTGGGCAAAACCATGGTAGTCATTCCGAGTTGTTCGCTCGTTGCCGATTTTCGCAACGCAGCGATTATGTGGAAAATGCGCATGCGCATGGTACGCATCGCGCATGCGCTAAGTACTTTCACACAAAACTTAGTAGATTTACACAAGGTCGACCAACGTTTTTTCATCGCTGGAGGGATCGTAGTGTGATTGACAGGAAGTAGGTGTTTCTGGGCGGTAACTTGCCGTTTTCAGGGAGTGTGCTAAAAAACGCAGGCGTGCCAGGTAAAAACGCAGGAGTGGCTGGAGAAATGGGGGAGTGGCTGGCCGAATGCAGGGCGTGTTTGTGACGTCAAACCAGGAACTAAACAGACTGAGCTGATCGCAAACTAGGAGTAAGTCTGGAGCTACTCAGAAACTGCTGCAAATTATTTAGTAGCAGTTCTGCTAATCTTTTGTTCGCTATTCTGCTATGCTAAGATACACTCCCAGAGGGCGGCGGCCTAGCGTGTGCAATGCTGCTAAAAGCAGCTAGCGAGCGAACAACTCGGAATCACCCCCATGTGCACTGCAGGGAGGGGGGCAGATATAACATGTGCAGAGAGAGTTAGATTTGGGTGTGGTGTGTTCAAATTGAAATCTAAATTGCAGTGCAAAAATAAAGCAGCAAGTATTTACCCTGCACAGAAACAATATAACCCACCCAAATCTAACTCTCTCTGCAAATTTTATGGGTATGCGTTACCGGCTGCTGGGATCCCAGCGGTTCAACATACCGACCCCAAGAACTCTGCAGCAGTATGCCGGCGGGCGGGGGGGTGAACGCAACAGAGCCCCTTGCGGGATTGGTGGCTCGCTACGCTCGCCACAAGTTCTATTCCCACTCTATGGGTGTCATGGAAACCCATGAGTGGGAATAGCGCCTGTGGGTCGGCATTCAGTGTGCTGGCATTTCTAGTGTTCGGGATTCGTGGTTGGCATGCTGACCGCCGGGATCCTGATCGCCGGTAAGATAACCGCATCCCATACAGTCCTTATACTATTTATATAGTCCTTATACTAAATTGGCTGCACAGACCTGATAACAGGCTTTATATGAATATTGATATCAGTGTCCTGTTATTAAGCTTTACCATGTACAGGACACGTAATGTGTGTACCATTACTTTAAATATAGTATGGGAATTAAGCTTAGATTTACAAACGTGATACTGTGTATTGGGAGTAGTCTGTCACTTGGATGGGTCTGCCCGGTCAATCACTTTAGTTTGTCTAGCCAATCAGTTTAGTTAGCATGTGTTTCCTGGGACTAAGGCGGGACGAGCTTTCACTGGTGTGCATTCTATCTACGGTCCAGGGACGATGCAGTAATAGAGGGTAAGGTTGTGTGAATAAGACGCACTGGATTCTAGATACGGGATGTTTATGATTGTATAGTGCTATTATTGACATTTTGTATAATATGTTTGACATTGGTCCCAGGCCACTGGGGAAGAATTTGTTCATGTCAGCTTTTGTATGTATTACTGGCATGGAGATATATCTGGGTAACCTTGACAAAGGTCCAGTCAGGACCGAAACGTCGGAATAATGTTTTAAATTATGCCTGAATGAAAAATGTTGGAGTTTATGGAGAAGACTGATGAGTGCACCCCTACATTTTACTATATAGTGACAAGAACGCTGAAATAGTGTTTAAGGGCAGGTATATTTGTCTCAGGTTTCTGATCTACATATTTTAAAGGAAAGTGTCTATTGTGTTAAGGGTTCCTGGGCTGGAGAGTGAGTGTAGACTGCATCCATTAGGCCCAGTTAGGGTCTTAGGGCCTTTAACCTCAGAGTGGGCCAATTAGTGCTTGCACTTGCATGACGATGTTAAATGGATGGCAGCCTGGTCATTCTGTCCCTCACTGCCTGGGGAAAAAGAGGTAGTAGAGTTTCTGACAGAAAGCTACACTTGCTGAAACATTTGAATGTTTTGTAGTGTATAGCCAGGAATGTTTCTGTTTAGCTGGTGCTGGACAGGCAAGGTGTTTATTTTGATGTTTCATTTTATTGTTTTTTGCTTAATAAAACTGGCTGAGGCCAGTTGCACCAGAAACTTTGAACTTGTGTGATCTCTCTGCTGCTGTGCACTACCATGTACCCAACCATGGAGATAGTACCTCCCCAACCAGCACCAAACTGATTGCTAGAGTCCCACAGAGTACTCCCACCTGCCTGTAGGCTTCCTATATGGGAGGATGTCGCATATTGCAATATTACATCAGATATAAAGTGGTTGTGTATTTTTATAAGACCCATTTTTTTGTAGCCCATAGATTTTTTCATCCTTTAGTAAGGAGAGCTCCATTTTGGACAGATTAGGAGAGGCCACACATTGGCAGAGCATAATGCTGCAGCAGACACAGGCAGTGTCATTATCATATATACAGTCTACAAGGAGGAGTTGCACCAATTTGAGAGGATTTCCTATGCAAGACACTGACAGACCTCCCCCACAGTAATATGCTGTAAACTAAATACATTTATGTGCATATCTTTCAGTGTTCAAACTAAAGACTATACTCCTTTCTTTCGGGTGGCCACTGTATTTTCTCCCAGGGTATCCTTGAAATCAAATCTCCTATGGTGTGGTACGTTTTAAAAATATTTATTTAGTGCATCATACATAAAATATAAAAGTGCTCACACATAAAAAGTTAAAAACAAGGGTTGCTTATCTTAAAATTCCATTATATATCAGGAGAACTTCAGGAGCAGAAAAGAGTGCACAGTGTCACAGTCCCTCAATGCGTTTCATCACTTCTCAATTTGTGGCTGGATGAGTCTCCTGATGATGTCTAATAAACCACAAGCTGCATACAGAAAGAATATAAATAGTTATAAGAGAAAAGAAATAAAATAAAACTTACCTCTAGTCAGAGATCTGTAATCGGTGGGCTGCTGTTGTGACCCTGTCAGCTGATCTGTGTGGTCAGCTGAGCTGCAGTGAAAGTCCTGGCCGGCACCTCAGCTGACCATACATCAGCTGATTGAATTACTGAAGCAGCTCACAGAGAGATCCATGGGTGCAGGTAATTTGTCTCATTTATTTTCTATTACAAACATTGAAGGGAGAGGAGGCTAGGAGCCGGGTAGTAGCACATACCGAAGAGGGCGCTCTAGGGGCTGGAGCACACTCATCAAGGAGGGGAGCCATAAAGGAGAGGGGACATAGAGGAGACAGGGGCACACAGAAGAGGTGGCATATGGGGAAGCATCAGCATAGATGAAAGGGGGAATAGAAGAGGCAGATGCACAGCATAGAGGATCAGTGACCATCCTTACCACCCTCCCACCCACCCTATACAGCCAGACAGGATGGCAAGGTTCACGGGCATGACATTTGCTCGGGGCCCAAGGAGCAGAATGCTAAAGGGTCTGGGACTGTAGGGTGAAGACATTGCAGAAGTGGTAAGCCATTTGCTTCTTATTTGCTGGGACAGAGCTTCCTCGCAAGATTTTAATACATTCATGCAATATTTTCTAATATCACAATGTAAATTTAGGTAAATTTATCGCTTAACAACAGCAGCTGAATTGTGGATTGTAATAAATATGACCCTAAATGAGTTGACAAATTACTAGAGGCTTTTTTTTTAACCAAACTAAAAAGCTATGTAAAGAGATGAAAAATTATCCTTCTTTCAATTTTTATAATTTTTTTTCCCCATTATAAACCTGATGAAATTTTAAAATTCTAACCTTTTCACATGCCATAGATTAAACCAGAAATTGAATTTAGTTTTGGATTTCCTGTGTTTATTTTGGCTCAGATGTGAAATAATAAAGGTCATTCATAAACATTGCACAAATGCTCTTTGTGATGTTACTTGCATATTGTGTGTGTTTGCCGAGTTTTATAAGGAAGTATATGAATGTGGACCCAGATGGTGTTTGCTGTGGGGGCATGAAAACGTTTGAACTAACTGAAGTGAGCCGTTGGGCATTTGATGAGTTATATAGGAATTATATATTTGTATAATGAAGAATTTTAAATATCTTTTTCCCTCACTCTGCTCCTTTTTGTCATGTTCCAAGATGTTAGGAAAATCTTCTGGGAGGCCTAATATGTTGGGCCATACACACTAGAAGATATTTTTCAAAGATTTGAAAGATAATGACGATTGTGAACGATATATCGTTTACATTGTCTAGTGTGTATGGCCCTCCAATCAATGATGCACGCACCCACGCTCGTTGATTGGAGGTTGGCGGTTGGCTGTGCTGCCTGCTCAATGTGAGCAATGTCACTTGTGACATCGCTCATCATGGCATGTGTGTACGGAGCCGTGATGAGCAATGTGCACAATGTGACATTGCTCACCTCCCCTCCAGCGGCACCCTCCCTGGCAGCGGCTTCCTTCCCGCCAGTGGCTTCATATCTGAGCCACTGATGGAAGTCACTGACGGGAGCTGCTGACCGCTCAGCGCGTCTCCCCTCCAGCGGCTCCCTCCTCGCCAGCAGCTTCATATCTGAGCCACTGACAGGAGCCGCTGACAGGAGCCGCTGACCGCTCAGCATCTCCTTTCACTGCCCCACCAATGAAGTTATAAACCCACTGTGCCACCAACCCACTGTGCCACCAACTTAATATAAAATTAATTATAATGGGTTTAATATTATATATACACTGCTCAAAAAAATAAAGGGAACACTTAAACAGCACAATGTAACTCCAAGTCAATCACACTTCTGTGAAATCAAACAGTCCACTCAGGAAGCAACACTGATTGACAATCAATTTCACATGCTGTTGTGCAAATGGAATAGACAACAGGTGGAAATTATAGGCAATTAGCAAGACACCCCCAATAAAGGAGTTGTTCTGCAGGTGGTGACCACAGACCACTTCTCAGCTCCTATGCTTTCTGGCTGATGTTTTGGTCACTTTTGAAAGCTGGCGGTGCTTTCACTCTAGTGGTAGCATGAGACGGAGTCTACAACGCACACAAGTGGCTCAGGTAGTGCAGCTCATCCAGGATGGCACATCAATGCGAGCTGTGGCAAGAAGGTTTGCTGTGTCTGTCAGCGTAGTGTCCAGAGCATGGAGGCACTACCAGGAGACAGGCCAGTACATCAGGAGACATGGAGGAGGCCATAGGAGGGCAACAACCCAGCAGCAGGACCACTACCTCCACCTTTGTGCAAGGAGGAACAGGAGGAGCACTGCCAGAGCCCTGCAAGATGACCTCCAGCAAACCACAAATGTGCATGTGTCTACTCAAACGATCAGAAACAGACTCCATGAGGGTGGTATGAGGGCCCAATGTTCACAGGTGGGGGTTGTGCTTACAGCCCAACACCGTGCAGGTCGTTTGGCATTTGGCAGAGAACACCAAGATTGGCAAATTCGCCACTGGCACCCTGTGCTCTTCACAGATGAAAGCAGGTTCTCACTGAGCACATGTGACAGACGTGACAGAGTCTGGAGACGCCAAGGAGAATGTTCTGCTGCCTGCAACATCCTCCAGCATGATCGGTTTGGCAGTGGGTCAGTAATGGTGTGGAATGGCATTTCTTTGGGGGGCCGCACAGCCCTCCATGTGCTCGCCAGAGGTAGCCTGACTGCCATTAGGTACTGAGATGAGATCCTCAGACCCCTTGTGAGACCATATGCTGGTGCGGTTGGCCCTGGGTTCCTCCTAATGCAAGACAATGCTAGACCTCATGTGGCTGGAGTGTGTCAGCAGTTCCTGCAAGACGAAGGCATTGATGCTATGGACTGGTCCACCTGTTCCCCAGACCTGAATCCAATTGAGCACATCTGGGACATCATGTCTCGCTCCATCCACCAACGCTACGTTGCACCACAGACTGTCCAGGAGTTGGCAGATGCTTTAGTCCAGGTCTGGGAGGAGATCCCTCAGGAGACCATCGGCCACCTCATCAGGAGCATGCCCAGGCGTTGTAGGGAGGTCATACAGGCACGTGGAGGCCACACACACTACTGAGCCTCATTTTGACTTGTTTTAAGGACATTACATCAAAGTTGGATCAGTCTGTAGTGTGTTTTTCCGCTTTCATTTTTAGTGTGACTCCAAATCCAGACCTCCATGGGTTAATACATTTGATATCCATTGATAATTTTTGTGTGATTTTGTTGTCAGCACATTCAACTATGTAAAGTATTTAATAAGAATATTTTATTCATTCAGATCTAGGATGTGTTGTTTAAGTGTTCCCTTTATTTTTTTGAGCAGTGTGTGTGTGTGTGTGTGTGTGTGTGTGTGTGTGTGTGTGTGTGTGTGTGTGTGTGTGTGTATATATATATATATATATATATATATATACAGTATAATTTTTTTTTTAAACAAAAACAAAAAAAAACATTTCCAGGATCAGACCTTTTCTCATCCAGGATGCCACTAAGATATTCATTCACTGATTATTTCCAGACTGGACTACTGTAATCTCCTCCTAACTGGCCTCCCTGACAATTACCTCTCTCCACTCCAATCTATCCTTAATGCTGCTGCCCGGCTTATCTTCCTCACTAAACGCACTATGTCCACCTCCCCTCTCCTACAAGCCCTTCACTGGCTATCCTTCCCTTTCAGAATTCAAACTTCTCACACTCACTTACAAGGCACTCACCCACTCCTCTCCCATTTACATCTCTGACCTTATCTCCCTTTACTCTCCCACCCATCCTCTTCACTCTGCTAGTGCACACTGACTCTCCTGCCTTCTGATTACTTCCTCCCACTCCTATCTCCAAGATTCTTCACTTGCTGCTCCCTTTCTCTGGAATTCTTTACCTCTCCCCCTCAGATAAATCTCTATAAAACTTCAAACGGGCTCTTAAGACCCATTTCTTTACCAAACCCAGCCAAATCTCATCCTAACCCTCTGTTCCACGCTCTCTATGTACCATCTGTGTCACCCCTGTCAGTCTACTCCTCCAATTAGAATGTAAGCTCTCACGAGTAGGGCCCTCTTCCCTCATGTGCTTATCCTTTTCTTACTTTAATAATCCTCAACTGCCCAAATCCCGCAGATTTTTGCCCACCTTTGAATTTATCTCTATGTTGTTTACTGGTGTAGTTATGCTTAGTTACCCTGTATTTGTCCTATATTGTCTTCAACTGTAAGTCACTGTTTTCCTGTTTTGATTATGTACATATGTACTCTGAACCCATTATAATTAATTTTATATTAAGTTGGTGGCAAAGTGGGTTGGTGGCACAGTGGGTTCATAACTTCATTGGTGGGGCAGTGAGCAAAGGAGCTGAGCGGTCAGCGGCTCCCGTCAGCGGCTCAGCTAGGTGCAGCACTCCTAGCAGCTTGAATAAAGGACAACAGCAGGGTATGTGTGTAGACAATGTTTCAATGCTTTTATTGCGGCATTGTCATCAGGTCTTTTATGCCGCAATAAAGGCATTGAAACATTGTCTACACGCATGCCCTGCTGTTGTCCTTTATTCAATCCGCTAAGAGTGCCGCACCTTTGGACTTTATGTGATTATTATTTGTGGAGGCACCCAGCGCAGTAACGCAGTCTTAATGGGAGAGCCGGGCACTCTGGTCTGTATATATGTTATATATATATTGAACCCATTATAATGAATTTTTTATTAAGTTGCTGGCACAGTGGAAATTGGTGGGGCAGTGGGTGAAAAAAACTTAATTGGCTCCCTCTTCTACAGCCCTGCCCACACACCCAGAAATGCAAATGTAAAAAAAATGTAAAAAAAAAAAGGTGCCAATTCCAAAGATTTCTTTCATCTTTCAAATTGTTTGAAAAATTGCTTAGTGTGTGCACTCAATTTCGTTTGTCAGGGCTTTGGGAAGTTCAAGGGAATTGCTCATCGTCCACATTGTTCATCTTTCACATTGGTCATGTCTTCTAGTGTGTATGTGCCTTTAGTTGATGATTCATTCTGAATGTTTCTCAATTTGTATGTTTCTATTTATAGCCTATAGTTAACATTAAAAAAAATCTTATTTCTGAGAAATGACAAATTTGATTAATCTGTTGTTAAATATTTAAGGGTCTATTTCAGAGGTTCACAAACTGTGTGCCGTGGCTCCCTGGGGTGCCTCGGGACACTTGCAGGGGTGCCCTAGGTTGGTGGTCCAGGACCAATTCAAATTATTCATGGTCAATTTAATAGGCAAAACCAGTGCTGGTGGCTGC
This sequence comes from Pseudophryne corroboree, assembly GCF_028390025.1. Taxonomy (NCBI): domain Eukaryota; kingdom Metazoa; phylum Chordata; class Amphibia; order Anura; family Myobatrachidae; genus Pseudophryne; species Pseudophryne corroboree. The sequence goes on from NC_086445.1 coordinate 631,664,801, forward strand.
TAGTCATAAAATATGTGGCCAAACAGAAGCAAATCTTGTCCCTCACCACACAACTGACCCTAAGGATGACATATAAACACGATCTACTTAATGTAATATTTCTTTCTAAATTTCTCAATAAGAAATTTTTGGCCTAGGGGTGCCGTGAAAAAATTCTGATATTCTAGGGCGCCGTGATTCAAAAAAGTTTGGAAACCACTGGTCTATTTATCAAGCAAGGACTGCAGTTATCGCTACTGCTGTCCCTGAGTGTTACACTTAGGCCCTCATTCCGAGTTGTTCGCTCGCTAGCTACTTTTAGCATCCGTGCAAACGCATAGTCTCCGCCCACGGGGGGAGTGTATTTTCGCTTTGCAAGTGTGAGATCGCATGTGCAGCCGAGTAGTACCAAAACATTTTGTGCAAAACAAGATCAGCCCTGTCGTTACTTATCCTGTGCGATGATTCCAGCGACGGAGGTCCCAGAATTTACGTCAGATACCCGCCCTGCAAACGCCTGGACATGCCTGCGTTTTTCCTACCACTCCCAGAAAACGGTCAGTTGACACCCATAAATGCCCTCTTCCTTTCAATCTCCTTGCGATCGGCTGTGCGAATGGAATCGTCGCTAGAAGCATTGCACAGCAACGTTTTGCCGTTTTTTTACCTGATCGCTGCACTGCGAAAATCGGCAGCGTGCGATCAACTCGGAATAACCCCCTTAGTACATAGCCGTCATTTTTGCAATAACGTAAAAAGTCCTTTTCGAGGCAGACTGTAAATAATCATGGCCCTGCTAAACTCATTAGTTAGGTCCCTTCATTTTTAAATATTTATATTGATAGATTATATGTGATTTCCAATCACTTATAAGTTATGTATCATTCATTCAGAAATGGTCCAGGTGGTATTTCTCTTTTACTCTTTACACAAACTAAAACTTTCTATTGGACACTAAATAATTTATCTAGCAAAACTATTTTTTTTATTAGTTGAATCCAATATTATCAGAATTTGTAGATGGAGACAAGGTTTGCACCACGTTTTGCAAATCCACTAGTAAATGGATAATTTGTGATCCAACTGTCCATTTGGATTTTTATTTCTTATGATGGTCAAACTTCCATTTCAGAAGTGATTACCTTTTTAAGTCAAAATCATCTTGGTTGGTATTTATTTTTATGGTACAACAAGAGTATATTTTGAATGGATTTAACTCCAACTGAAAGAGGTTGCAAGACTTTTTCTTGCACTTATTTTAAATGTGCTCCCTGCAATGATTTCCTGGATATCAAAAGCAATGGAGCCAGAACATACCTTGTAGTCTAACTGGATCCAAAATAAGATACAAATCTAAACAAATATCCAGGGTATTGAACAAACCAGTGATAAAACGCATTGGTTAAAGCCTCAAAAGCAAACACTCTAAATAGTTTATTGGCTCTTAAATTGAGTCCTCTTAAGGAGACACGTATACAATTCTTGGCTTAATACCCATATTAAGGTGTTACAAATGTGGATATAAGATGTGTTGCTTATGCAAATACATTGGAATAAAACTGTAAACATTCAAGTACACAGTCAATGTCTTTATATGGCAGACCTAGAGTCAAATAAATAGCAATATGCATTTTGTTACTATGTGCTAAATAGCAGCTGTGGAAACCAATATAGGTTGTACTTGTATTAGGTTTTTTGTACTGTCCTTAAGGGGTTATATAGGGACTACTGATTACATACCATAATATTGCTAAACCAGTGGTTCCCAAACGTTTTTGAATCACGGTGCCCTAGAGTATCATTACTATTTTTCATGGCACCCCTAGGCCAAAAGTTTCTTACTGAGAAATTTAGAAATAAATATTAAATTAAGTAAATTGTGTTTCTATGTCATCCTTAGGTTTAATTGTGTGGTAAGGGACAAGATATGCTTCTGTTTGACCACATATTTTATGATTGACAGCCACCAGAACTGGTTTTGCCTATTACATTGACCATGAATAATTTGAATTGGTCTTGGAACACCAATCCAAGGCACCCCTGCAAGCATTCCGAGGCACCCCAGGGAGCCACAGCACACAGTTTGAAAACCACTGGTCTAAACAATTTTTAATCAAACATTTCCAAAATATCTCTCATAAACTTCATTTATCATTCTATTATTTTTAAACTATGCCATAGGGAATGTTATTATTATTATTATTATTATTATTATTATTATTATTATTAAACATGTTCTGTGAAGGTCTATATGTGACAATTAAATTCTTTGATATTAAATAATTTATTACATTTGTTTCCTCTACTTTTGAAGTTCACTATCTTTTTTTTTTTTTTAGATTAAAATGTATTGTCTAAAAATCACACATAGGCCCAGATTTATCAAGCCTTGTAGAGGGATAAATTGCACGGTGATAAAGTACCAACCAATCAGCTCCTACCTGCCATGTTACACGCTGTGGTTGAAAAATGACAGTTAGGAGCTGATTGGTTGATACTTTATCACCGTGCTATTTATGGGTCTGGTACTCAGGGTCGACAACAAAAAGGTCGACACACCTTAGGTCGCCGCCAATTGGTCGACACACCTTAGGTCGACGTGGACAAAAGGTCGACATGGACAAAAGGTCGACAGGAACATGGTCGACATGGAAAAAGGTCGACATGAGTTTTTTATGGGAGGGGTTTGTGTCGTTTTCTTCGTAGAGTGACCGGGAACCCCAATTAGTGCACCGCGTCCCCTCGCATGGCTCGCTTCGCTCGCCATGCTTCGGGCATGGTGCCTTCGCTCCGCTCCGCTTCGCTCGGCACAGATTACCGTTCCAATCGTAGTCCATGTGGATCGTTAAGTATGAAAAGGTTGGGAAAAAAAACAAAACATAAAAAACTCATGTCGACCTTTTTCCATGTCGACCTAGTTCCTGTCGACCTTTTGTCCATGTCGACCTTTTGTCCATGTCGACCTAAGGTGTGTCGACCAATTGGCATCGACCTAAGGTGTGTCGACCTTTTTGTTGTCGACCTGGAGTCCGGATACCGCTATTTATCACTCTCCAAGGCTTGATAAATCTGGGCCATAAGGGGGTACACACAGAGAGATCTGTGTTTAACATCTAAGCAATCTGACTAGAGTGCTTAGATTTTAAGCACGGATCTGCCGTGTGTATGCCCCCCAGCGATAACGATGCGTGGCCCCGCACATTGCTATCGCCGGTGCTAGATTGAGCCTGCATGCAGGCTCAATCTAGCGGGTCACTCATTTTAGTGCTGTGTGAAGTGAGCGGCCCCCCGTCGTGCCCCCCCCCCCTCGCTCAGCACATCGCGCTGTGCTGAGCAGGGGGAGAGATGTGTGCTGAGCGGTCTGTGTTAAGATTGCTCAGCACACATCTCTCCCGTCAGTACCCACCTATAGGGCGATATCCAATTAGGTCGCATTCATTTACTATGTCTAATTACCTCCCCTGGGGCTATCCAATTAGCCACGAAGCTGTCATTGATCAGGGTTTTTGTTTCACCTGCCGCAGGCAACATCAACCCGATAATAATTAATTTTTCCCAGATTGCAACCATTACAACACATAGGTCTGTGACTTTTCGCAGATCCTATATGTTTATGCACAAAAATGGAAACCTTTTTGGACAGAAAAAATTAGGGCTAATTAAATAGCCTGAAAAAAATTGTCGATACATAAAATAGCGAAAACCCCTTGTTTTTCGTGCCTGAAATATTTTTGGGTCTAATTGGATACCCCATTAAAACTGTTTATTCTTTATTGGCCATCTTTTATTATTATTTTACTGTGTCTTCCTATAGAATATATATTGTTTACTAATCATATCCTCTCATTATGCATTTATATTTGATACAATATTTACCCATCAAGTTTTCATTTTACCTCTTAGTGATTTTACCTTAGTGATTATGCTATTCTATCCTTTTTCGAATAATTTCTATTTATGAGCATGTTTTGGGATTATGCTATTGCATCCACATTAATACCGACTATCACATACATTATGCTTTGTGATTTCCTTCAAAAATAATTTTTTGTTAATTAATTAATTAATTTGTTTGTTCATTGATTCATTCATTCATTCATTCATTCTTTGTTTGTTGGCTATTCATTGATTGAGGCCCCCATACACTAGTACGATTTGGCCCTTTTCTACACAGTTGTCAAATCGTGTGTCATTTACTTTCGATTCCGATCCAATGCACGGCACCATGCGCATTGGGTTGGATCTGGATCTGCTGCACCAAGGATACATTGTATCCTGGAGCAGTGAATGGGATCATATGCGAAACATTGTATGCAAAATGACCACATACAATGTATCGTATACGATATCGCCAATGACAGGGAGTTGCGAGGCTGCATGTGATACCTCGGCTTAATGTATGGTCAGCTTTACTTTTATGATTGTGGTTATGCCTGATGAAAGAGGTGACGTTCTGAAACAAATAATATTGTATTTTTAATTGACCATTGTAGTGTGTCACCATTTCTGGTTGCAGTTTTGCAAGGGTTCCTACACTCATTGGCTTCCAGTCATCGAGTGAGTCATGCATGGTGTTATGTTATTTGGCCTGTACACTATTGTAAGCTTTCATCTGCTGTTTGTACTACTCCTTTTTATATACAGGAAATTGTACCAGACCTACACTTCCCTTCTTTTTTAGATTGACACAGTTTTAAAATGTTGCAGAAGGACAGTGTAATTCTCCCAGTGATCACCAGTGGTAGCCAGCGGGCCAAAGCAGCATGAACTGTCATCAAGTAACATTAATTCTGGTACATCGTATCAAGAGCAATTGTATAAACTTGAGCCGCTCTATGGGGGTGACTCAGACCTGATCACTGTTGTGCGTTTTCGCACAGCGGGCGATCAGCAATAGACTGCGCATGCGTATGCACTGCAATGCGCATGCGCGTCGGCCAACAACAGGCATCACCGGTCAGCGACAGGATAGTGCGAAAATTTCATTTGCACAGGCATTCGCAACGTGATTGGCAAGAAGAGGCCGTTTGTGGATGGTAACTGAGCGTTTACTGGGAGTATCCGGAAAAACGCAGGCGTTCCCAAGCATTTTCAGGGAGTGTGTCTGACGTCAGTTCCGTCCCCGATCAACTTGTTCTCATCGCACTGTAGGACTAAGTCCTGGGCTGCGCAGAGACTGCACACAGTGGATTTTTGCAGCTCGGCGTACACATGTTATCACACACTTGAACGGCGAATTTACACTCCCCCTGGGGCGGCGACTATCTGAACGAAGGACAGCAAAGGTAGCAGCCCAGCGATCAGGTCTGAATCACCCCCTATATCTGTGCAGCAATTATGAATGCTGTCCTGAACTGGTAGTGCTAAACTGCAGCATAAGGAATAAAAAAGTGTTTTGAGTGCGCAGTCAGCAGCAGCTGGTATTAGGGGTGGTCAAGCCCTTAGATCAAAACTACGTAAAGAAGAAAGATTTATACCCGCGCTGGTTTAAAAAAAAAATATTTAGGACAGTTTGTTTAAAAAAAATATGGTACAATGTATTACACTGAATAATCATAAAATACATAAAAAAGAAAGTCATAGTGCTCACAACATGAAAAAGTAACTTAGAATAGCCACTTTTAGTAACATATAGTAATTGAGGTTGAAAAGAGGCAAAATGCCCATCGTGTTCAACCTGTATTAAATTGTGTTGATTATAATGTACCTGCTGAAGTAATGTTTTATGACTATTTAACAACTATAAATCATGTTACACCCAGATTAACAACGTCAATATTTTAAATGTTATAACCTTGGATATCATTTTCAGTCAGAAATGTATTCCAGTCCTTTTTTAAATGCATTTACAGAGTCCGCCATTACTACCTTTCCTGGCAGTGAATTCCAAATCCTTATTGCCCTAACCGTGAAGAACCCTTTCCTCTGTTGCGTACGGAATTTCCTCTCCTCCAGCCTCCTAAACGTGTCCTAAACAGTGTTCTTTTAATAAATAATTCCTCTGATAACTCTTTGTAATGCCCCTTTACATATTTGAAGATATTAATAATGTCTCCTCTTAGACGCCTCTTTTCCAGTGTATACATATTCAACCTAGTAAGCCTTTCCTCATAATCCAGTCCCTCTAGCCCTTTATTCTATTTAGTAGCTCGTCTTCGAACCCTTTCGAGTTCACTGATATCTCTTTTATACAGTGGTGCCCAAAACTGAACACAATATTCCAGGTGCGGATGTACCAATGATTTATACAGCTGCAGGATTACATCCTCGTCCCTTTTCTCAATTCCCCGTTTAATGCACGCTAACACCTTACTTGCCTTCTTTACTGCGCTTTGACATTGTCTATGGTTATTAAGCCTATTATCAATGAGTACTCCCAAATCTTTTTCCAGTACTGTTACCCCTAGACTTTCCCCGTTTAATATGTAGGATGCAAGCTTGTTTTTAGTCTTGAAACCTTGCATTTTTCTATATTGAACCTCATTCTCCATTTAGTCGCCCAGGTTTCAAGTTTAGATAAATCATTTGGCAGAGACTCCACATCTATCTCCGAATTAATTACCCTACCAGTTTAGTATCATCTGCAAAGATTGATACGGTGCTTTCCAGGCCTATTTCTAGGCCATTGATAAATATGTTGAACAGTAGTGGCCTGAGTACGGACCCTTGTGGTATTCTGTTGACTACTGGGGTCCAGCTTGAGGATTTCCCATTGACCACTACTCTCTGTACCCTGTTATCCAGCCAGTTACTTATCCATGTGCAAACAGTTTTATCTAGGCCAAGCTACTTTAATTTGATAATCAGTCTCCTGTGAGGCACTGTATCGAAGGCTTTTGCAAAATCTAAGTAGACAACATCCACTGCTTTTCCCTGGTCGAGATTATTGCTAATTAAGTTAGTTTGACATGATCTGTCCCTCATAAACCCATGCTGGTTCTTGCTAATAATCATAGCGGTCTGTAGATACTCCTGTATGCTATCCCTTACAATTCCTTCCAATATTTTCCCCACTATAGATGTCAAACTAACCGGTCTGTAGTTACCTGGATGATTTTTGGATCCCTTTTTAAATAATGGCACTACCTCAGCTATACGCCAATCCTTCGGTACCATGCCTGATCTGATTGATCTATTGAAAATCAAGTATAGGAGTCTTGCTAGTTCTGACCTAAGCCCCATAAGAACACTCGGGTGAAGTCCATCAGGACCAGGTGATTTATTAATCTTAATTTTGCTTAGTCTCTCCCGGACTACTTCTTCACTTAAACAAGTATCTAACCACCAATCATTACTGTCACTGTCGTTATGCACTTCATCTCTGGTCAACACTGATGAAAAAATATATTCAGTATTTCCGTCATTTATCAATACTCCAAATTCATCTTTTATAGGACCTATGTTCTCCTTTTTTAACCTTTTACTGTTTATGTATTTAAAAAACTTTTTAGGATTGGTTTTACTCTCTATAGTAATTTGCTTTTCATTTTCCATTTTAGCTGCTCTTTTGCATTCCTTGTAATACTTGAATGACTCCTCCTTTCCATTAGATTTAAATGCTCTGAAAGCACGCTTCTTGTTATCCAATTCTACCTTGACCTTCTTGTTAAGCCACATTGGTTTCAGTTTAGTACTCCTGCGTTTACTGCCCATAGGGATAAATTTGTGAATATTGCTATCTAGCAACCCTTTTAAAGCATCCCACATTTCCGAAGTGTTCTTGTTATGAAACAAAACTTCCCACTCAATGTCGTTAAGTGTACATCTCAGCATACTGAAATTAGCCTTCCTAAAGTTATATGTTTTGGTTGAACCCTTATAGCTATGTTTCCTGAAACTAATGTCAAATGTGATCATATAGTGATCACTGTTACCCAAAGTCTCCGCAACTTTGGTATTTGATATAATATCCGCATTATTAGTAATTACTAGATCTAGAGTAGATTTACCCATAGTTGGGTCCTCAACTAATTGGGACAAGTATTGATCCTTTAACATATTTAAGAACCTGTTGCCCCTCGCTTTCAGACAGCAATCGTTACTCCAATTTATATCAGGATAATTAGAATCCCCATTCACTATGATGTCCACCAATCCCGCAGCCCTTTTGATTTGCTGCAAGAGTTGTTCTTCCTCATGTATGCTAATATCCGACTCTTTGTAGCACGTGCCTATGACTAATTTTTTTTTTGCATCAATACCCCCACTTGAGATTTCAACCCATAGTGATTCCACATTATCGCCAGTCCCCTCATAAACAATCTCCTTTAAGAGATGATTTAACAAAAAGACATACACCTCCTCCTCTTTAGCTTGCCCTGTCCCTCCTGAAAAGAGAATACCACTCCAAGTTTACAACCCAGTCGTGAGAGTCGTCCCACCATGTTTCCGTAATACCTATAATGTCATACTCAGCCTTTGATGCCTTCAATTCCAGTTCCCCCATTTTACCTGCTAGACTTCTTGCGTTTGCAAGGATACATTTTAGTTTAGCGGTTCCCTTGTCCGTTTGTTTTTTTTAAAGGTAACCTATCATAGTTTCCTAGTGCGTCCCTAGCGTTACTTTAACTGACTGTCCCTCTCACTCCCTCTCCACCCCACCCCCACCATACTTCATAATGCCCACCTTACTCTTCCCTTTGAGCAACCCAATGTCTCGTCTAAATTCTCCACCCTAACATAAGTATTTTCCCTTATGTTCCGTACCTCATTTTCTATATGCTGTAATGATGACACAAGATTGTTGTTAGTTAATGTTTGGCAATACCTTCGTTAATACCCTTTTTAGAATCCATGTAAGTACCCATACCGGCTGCTCTTTTTCTCCCCCCTTCTCCACCCCCAATTAACTCACTACCACCATCCCTGCTATTCTCACTGCATTACCCATAGATTCTAGCTAAACCCTTCCCCCAGGCTCCTAGTTTAAAAGCTCCTCCAACCTACTAACCATCCTTCCCCCCAGCACCACAGCCCCCTCCTCATTCAGGTGCAATCCATTGCGACAAAAAAGATGGTGCCTGACTGAGAAGTCCACCCAGTATTCCAAGAACACAAACCCCTCTTTCCTACACCAGTCTCTAAGCCACACATTTACCTCCCTGATCTCCCTCTGCCTCCCTGGGCTAACGCGTGGCACGGGTAATATTTCGGAGAATATTACCTTAGATGTCCTTTTTTTAGTTTCTGGCCTAAGTCCCTATAATCTTTCTTAAGGACATCCCACCTGCCGCTAACTTTGTCGTTGGTGCCAACGTGCACCAAGACCACCGGGTCTTTCCCAGCCCCTCCCAACAATCTATCTACCCGGTCCGCGATGTGCCGCACCCGGGAGACAACATACCATATGGCGATCACGTTCCCGGCAGCATATTGCCCAATCTGCCTTCCTGATTATACAGTCCCCTACCACCACCATCTGCCTGGGTGCCTCTCTAGCTTTTATCCCATCTGAGCCAGAGGGACCACTCCTCTGGTTGCTAGAGGGAACAGTCTCCTCCGGCTCCATCATTTTGTCACTATCATCCACCGAATCTCCAATCGAGCAAATTTGATCGGGTTTGATAGATCTGAGATGTCGTGCCTCCCCCTCTTTTTCTTCCTTCTAACAGTGACCCAACTGGCTACCTGATTTTCCTCGTCTACCAGTGACCCCTCCCGCAACTCTTCCACCGTTCTATCTAAACCTTGTTCAAGATTATGAATATCCCTCAGTCGCGTAACGGTTTGCTCTAGATCAGTTACCTGTGCTTCCAGGGCAACCGTATGCACACATTTTGCGCATATTTATTCTCACTGGGACGGCTGCTCCAGGTGCGCATAGATCTTGCACGACACGCAATGAGTGAGACTCTCAATCACGACCCCACCCATTTGATTGAACTCTAACTCCCTATTACCTTCTGAAGACAATGCAAAACAATACAAACTATGCAATACGATATTGACTATGACCTAGCTGTGAAGAGAATATTCACAACACAGCAGAAATAGCCAATACAATCAATTACACAATAAAATAGATAATCAATACTTATCTGAGTGGGCCCTCTCCTGCGTCACCGATACTCCACCTTGCAGTTGCTCCAGCTCTCTGTACTCCCTTCTCAATCGGCTTCCGGCACCTTCTTCGTCCATAGTCTGCATAGTCCACAGACTGCAGACCTCTCTCACGCAAGCTGTGGTGGCAGCAGCGCACACTCACACCCTGAATCAGCAGCCCTCACACACTTTCTCTCCCCTAGCAGCGCTCTCACTCACTTACTCTCACCCTGCAGCAGCAGCAGCAACACTCCCACTCTCTCACCCCACGCAGCGCACAACTCAGTCACCCAGCAGTAGCACTCACACTTGCCTTCCTTCTCACACTTCCTTACTTGTTCACTCACTCACTCCACAAGCTGCAGCAGTGGTTTGGCTGTGCCATCACTCACTCCCACACACCCTCACACAGCAGCGGCTGCGCTCACACAGCTCACAAGCAGCTCACAAGTACACCCTCAGCAGCGGCAGCAACAGCGATCTCCCACTGCCCGTTCCGCTGTACACAGCCCGGCGCGGCTCAGCTGCTCAGCCCGGCCGCTTCCTGACTCCCGGTCTCCTCCCACACCTCCTTGTCACTTCCACTTCCGGTTTGTCAGTGTCTCAGCGTCTCCTCCTCTCTCCTAAAGTTTCCTTTAGAAACTCCTATATCATTCAGTGCATACCCTGGCTAGGACTCTCTCAGCAGTGTGTCCATATTAGGTCATTAAATGCAGCTGGATGCACAAAACATCCCCAGTGTTGATACGGTAGTCAAGCAGTCACTTGTTAAAGGGGAAATCCCAGCTTTCTGTGCTGCTGCAGTTGGAATCCGAAAGAGCGGTAAATACAAATTGTTCCAGGGTAAAGAGTTCCAGGAGTTCAGAGAGCAAGTCTAAAGTATCTCTTTAGCTCAATGCATGTTGCTGGTTCAAAAAAACTGCAGAATGGTGTAGACACCCTATTTAGAGTTATGCCTGCCATACAATGTCAGACATAGCAATTATCTAACATTGCCATACACTGTCAGCTAATGGGTCTGTCTGCCTAAATCTAAGTACACACTATACAATTATTGGGCCGATTTGCCAATAATCAGTAGATCGGCCTAATATATTGCATAGTGTGTATCAGTGTCGGACTGGGGCATGTAGGGCCCACCGGGGGAATGCAGTGGAAGGGGCCCATGCTTAGGGGCGTGGTCAGTCTGCAGAGGGGGTGTCGCATGCCACATCATTGGTTTGACTAACCATTATAGAGAGTGCAACATCTGGGCCCCTTCATAAATATATACAGTAAATTCAGCTGCTGCATGCATGATAATGTACCAGATTAATTAACAGCAACGCACTGTAGAAAAAACACCATAGTCCAGTATAAGGTAACATATGTGTAATTCCAGTGCACAGTCTGGAACCTGATCTTTAGAGCAGGAGGTGGGCCCCCAGGCAGTGGGGACCACCGGTGGTTTCCCCTGAACCCCTGTGGGCCAGTCCAAGCATGGTGTGTATGATGGGTCATTTTGGCATTTCGCCGATAAATATGAAAAATCTTACAAACACGAATGATTGATTTTCCTATCTGTTGTTTCAAAGCAAAAATCTCAGACATTGGCCCTCATTCCGAGTTGATCGCTCGCTAGCTACTTTTAGTAGCCGCGCAAACGCATAGTTGCCGCCCACGGGGGAGTGTATTTTCGCTTTGCAAGTGTGCGATCGCATGTGCAGCCGAGCGATACAAAAACATTTTGTGAGAAACAAGACCTGCCCTGTAGTTACTTATCCTGTGCGATGATTCCAGTGACAGAGGTCCCAGAATTGACGTCAGATACCCGCCCTGCAAACGCCTGGTCACGCCTGCATTTTCCCTGCCACTCCAAGAAACCGGTCAGTTGACACCCATAAACGCCCTCTTCCTGTCAATCTCCTTGCGATCGGCTGTGCGAATGGATTAGTTACTAGAAGAATTGCACAGCAACGATGCTGTATGTATCCGTACGATGCGCGTGCGCATTGCGGTGCATACACATGCGCAGTTTTGCAGTTTTTTACCTGATCTCTGCGCTGCAAAAATCGGCAGTGTGCTATAAACTCGGAATGACCCCCATAATCTCCACATATCAGCCAGTGCTTATGTGCATTTTCAATAATCTTCAGGGGGTGTATGGTTCAACCCGATTTTTTCCATCGCCCTATTTCTCGAGCTTTCACGAGACATCAGGGGAAAAAATAATGTGTGTAGCACAGACATCGGGACCCTCCTCTAGGCAAATAATCAGCCCAGTTGTTGGGCAGACCAGAAATATCTGCAAGTGTGTACTTAGCTTAATGAGTATATCCGGGCAACAATTATCACATCCGTCAGGCATGTTGAAAGATTTTTTATGTCCGACCTGATCTGACTGCTGGTGCTCAGACAGTGTATGGCTACATTTTGGAGTAAAGCTAAGTACACACTATAGAATTGTGGGGCCAATTTGACAATCATCAGGTGATTGGCCTGTTCTTTGGTGTAGTGTGTAGGCATGAACATTTTGCCCAAACTCTGATACAACAGTTAAAAAGCATCCATAAACATTTGGTTTTGATTATCTAAACAGTCAGACTTGCCAGAAGATATGGTCCAAAAGGTTAAAAATATGTGTGGACATTTTCAATAATCTGCCCATTTTTCCTACAATTTCTCCTGACTATCCTCATTGTGGACAGACATATACAAATTGGTGGCAGAAAATCGGTAACTATAAAAAAAGATTAAAATAAAAAATTGTTTAGTGTGTAGCACCAATAGAAAGAAGAATCGTGCTGTGTAGTGGTTCAATTGAACAATCGCAGTTTGTAGCAAGTTTAAGAACAAAAATAGAGCAATTTGCTCCTGGAATAAACCATATTGTAATGCCAAGGGATACATATACATTTAATTTTTTGCATGCAGGGAGAATACTGACTGCTTTTGCATGTAAAGAGGAATATCTGTAAAGCTTTATATTACACTGAAATCTGGGGGTATATTTACTGTGCTCCATGTTTGCCCGAGTTGGCAAACACAAGAGTGTTAGGTAATTTTTTTACAACACGGAAATTCACTACAGAACAAACATGGGGGCGTTTGTTCAGATGGAAGCACAAAAAATGGGTGGATATGGACTTACGATCAAATACACCATCAGCCAAACTCGGATGTACTTTCCATAAACAAAAATGTGACACAGGAATTCGCCTAGAATCGTTTCTGCAAACACACCCGCGAATTGAGCAAACTCAGATCAAAATGCACTTTTCAAAAAGATGTCCCTCAGCAGCATATCTATAGAAGCCTGTACAGATCAGTGAGTTCTGTGCAGTGCTTCTGTGTTATATGTATTAAAATGGTTTAAAAATAGAAACAAACTGCATGGAATAATTCCCCCCCCCCCCCCCCCCTCCCCTTTTATAAACATTATAAGCATAACCAGCCCTGTGCTCTTTGAGCTGGTCCTGGTTCTAAAAATATAGGGTAAAAAATGTCTGAGGACCCCCTGTAGCTAAAGAACCAGCAACAGGCTCTTGGAGTGCTCCTGGTTCCACAAATACAGGGGAAAAAGACATGGGGGTCCCCCATATTTTTTAAACCAGCATCATGCTGCACTAGCCAAGTAGGTAATGGCAGCACAGCTGGAGAACATGTTTATATTGGTCCCTGCAGCCGTAACATTAATTCCACCAACTAGGCAGCCCTGTCCAGGACACCCTGGGCGAGTGAGGACCCCCCAATAAAGTGGTACCTCCCCTCCTGGGCACCCAAGGTCAGGGCTGAATCCCGGGGCTATCTCCAGCATCTCTTAGTGGTGGATGCCGAGTTTATTGCTTATATGTGTAAAAATTTGATTTATTATTGTCTTTAACAGGTGGAACTACAGGTTCCAGCATGCCTTCCCCACATGCTGGTACTTTGAGAACCACTACACACCCTTCCCAACTATAAATCTCTCCGTACTTTTTAAATCTACTGATGCAACATGGGTTTTTTTTTCCAATTTTTGCTGTTACTCCTATTTCTGAATAAGGCAGGGGTGTCTCAAGGAGTGGGCTGGCAGGGTTATTGCCCAGGGAGCTGCGGCATGAGGAAGGCAGCCACAGTCACCCCGCCAGCACTGCTGTAGGCACTGGGCAGGGATAACCTCCGATATGCGCCTTCTGCACATGTGCGGGTCACCACTGTGTCTTTCCTTTACAACGCACTGCTAAGAAAGAGAAGTGCAAAGAGGAGCATTGAGGCTGTCAAGATGAAGGTAGGTTTTAGGCAGACAGAGTGGGGATTGGCTCTTGAGGTGTCACACAGGAGGCTGGAGTAACACAGGGGGCTGGAGAATGGACTGACACAGACAGCAGGAGATTTGAATCACACAGTCCAGAGGCTGGAGTGACAGTTTCTGCAGTGACACATGGGGGCATGAGGCTGCAGTGACATAGGAGGCTTGAGACTGGAGTGACACAGGTGGCTGGTGGCTGGAGGGGACATGGGGCAGCAGGTGACACAGGGGGCTTGTGTCTGGTTGAACCTGTACTGCATGATGAAGACATTAGTTATATTCCTACACAAACAGGCATCTACCAGACTATGAGTAGTGAATACCATTTGGAGAGGTTTATTTGCTTTACCTTTGAATAACACACTAGATGACACCACTCCAGGGGGAAATTGACCATATGGCTCACCAGGAATATTCCTGGTAGGCTGACATGTATGTGGGGCCTGTTTTATGTGTTGTCATGTGGCCTCTTCTGGTAATAAAGAGCAGCAGCCAACAGCATTACAGGTCTCCATGTCAGCAAGTGGTACCACTTATACACATAATGCCCCCAGTAGGAGTGCAATTTACACATAATGCCCCCAGTATTAGTGCTGCTTTTACACATAATGCCCCCCAGTAGTAGCATCACTTACACACATAATGCCCCTAGTAGTAGTGCTGCTTATGCACATAATGTCCCAGGTAGCAGCGTCTCTCATACACATAATGCCCCCAGTAGTAGTGCCACTTATACATAAATGACCCAGTAGTAGTGCCACTTATACAAATAATGCCCCCAGTAGGAGTGCCACTTATACACATAATGCCCCAGTAGGAGTATCACTTATACACATAATGCCCCAGTAGGAGTGCCACTTTTACACATTATGCCCCTAGTAGTAGTACTGCTTATACACATAATGCCCCCAGTAGTAGTGGCACTTATACACATAATGCCCCCAGTAGTAGTGCCGCTTATACACATAATGCCCCCCAGTATTAGTGCCACTTGTACACATAATGCCCCCCAGTATTAGTGCCACTTGTACACATAATGCCCCCCAGTAGTAGTGCCCCTTATACACATAATGCCCCCAGTAGTAGTTCTGCTTATACACATAATGTCCACAGTAGTGGCACTGCTTATACATAATGACCCCAGCAGTGGTGCCGCTTATAGATAATGCCACCAGTTGTGGCACCACTTATACACATAATGCCCCCAGTAGTGGTGCCACTTATACACAATGCCCCCAGTATTAGCGTCGCTTATACACATAATGCCCCAGTAGTAGTGCTGCTTATACACATAATGTCCCCAGTAGCAGTGTCACTTATACACATAATGCCCCAGTAGGAGTGCCACTTATACACATAATGCCCCTACTAGGAGTGCCACTTTTACACATAATTCCCCTAGTAGTAGTGCTGCTTATACACATAATGCCCCCCAGTAATAGTGCCGCTTGTACACATAATGTCCCCCAGTAGTAGTGCCGCTTATAAACATAATGCCCATAGTAGGAGTGCCGCTTATACACATAATGCCTCCAGTAGTAGTTCTGCTTATACACACAATGTCCCCAGTAGTGACACTGCTTATACATAATGCCCCCAGTAGTGGAGCCACTTATACATAATTTCATTAGTAGTGGCACCACCTATACACATAATGCCTCCAGTAGTAGTGCCACTTATACATAATGCCCCCCGGTAGTGGCACCCCTTATACATAATGCCCCCAGTAATAGTGCTGCTTATACACATAGGGGTAAATGTATGATCTGTCATTATGGGGGAGAAGTGGTATCAGCGCACATTATGTGAACTGATACTGCTTATTCCCCATGTATTACTCTGGCGGTGCAGGCTCAGTGACAGTGGCACTCAGACCCTGTAGCTCCACCCCCTTTTCAGTGTGACAGGCACAGCATCCGGCAGCAGCAGTGGGGACAGACAGGTGCAGCAGGGATGCAGAGTAGGGAGAGTGCCTCTCCAACCTGGTGCCTCCCTGCTTTGCACCCCTTTGCTGATTGGGTAGCCATTTGCTGTCTGGCTGCAAGGCTGAGAAGCAGGTAGAGAATGCTGATACAAATTATCACTGTGCTTGAGTTTGTTTAAATAGCAACAATGTAGACTCAAAATAGAAGTATGCTCAGTGCAGCTGGGCAGAATTCTCTACTGTCTCCAAAAAAGCTTGAGACTTATCATCCCTTGCCCCAGCCAGCCCCTGCTCAAAGACCCCTAGAATCAAGAGACCATGGCCAGCTGTCAAATGTGCCTATATGTTAAGATGGCCCTGTTGTAATTTTTAGTATTAACTATTGCAGATACACAGATCTACGTAGTGTGGCTGCTGTAGGGGATTGGATATGTGGTTGCACATTACATAGATCCAATAGGTTTGATTATTTAATGTCATTGCATATTCCTTATCTCATGTAAAGTGTATAATTATATGTGTACTTTGCTGATATTTTCAGTCACATTGGTAACATGTGCATGCTCCTAAGGGCAAATGAATCTGACTTATGTTTGCCTACTGAAATTCCATATATTTTTATCTTTGCAAAGATTATATTAAAGAAATAATAATTGCTACAACTAAAAAGAAAGTATAAAAAACATCCCAATATAGTTGTTAGTCCATGGAAGTCAAATACACATTTTCTTTATAAGCGTACAAGGGAATTTAATTAGGCTCGAGGTTTAGTGAGGTTATTAAAAAACTTTGCATACCTCATGCCAATTTTGGATTGCGCACTCCCGACACCCATGGTATCCAATTACAAAAAAAAAAATGGTTGCAGGGTTTTCAGCACTGAAAATAAGAAATGTAAAAACTTATGCTCACTTCTCTGGGGGTCTCCGGTGGTTTCTGCAGCTCCTTCTTTCCAGTAGGGAAGGGGCTGCTGGGAGGCTCCAGGGCTGTTGGGATGGCGCAAGGGCTGCTGGGAGATATAGTTCTCCCAGTGACCAGCCTCGGGGGTGGGGGAGTCACATACAAATGGGGGATCACGTGCACACACATACATGCACACTCACACACACACTCATACATACTTATACACACTAACACACACAGACACTCCCACACAGGTTCCAATGTATAGACAGCCCATGCAGTCCATAGAAGCTGGGTGTTTGAGCATGCGCACTCAAGACACTGCTTGTGCGCCTAAGCCTGTCAGCTATAATTGCGCAGGCGCCGGGACCCGGGACTCAACTCTCCTCCCTGGCATGGGCAGTGGCTGCTCTCCTACCTAATAAAGATAGGAGACAACGTTGGCTGTACTGGAAAAAGTAATATCGGTGAAAATTTGTATTAATTTCTATAGAATTGAAATATTCTCATTGTATTTATTTATAAAATACTAATAAAACTACAGAAATGTTTAAAAACATCAGTAACTAAACTACAGATACTCTTAACAATGCGAATTAGTTGTAATGTAATTATTAATAAAAAAATAAAATCTAAATTCACTTGCTTTAGAGAAATATGATGCTGATGCTTTTTGTTTATACAGTGTCTCATTGTTCTCTCTGTAAAGGATCCAGCAGTAGTCCCCCATCATTGGAGGGTCCCAACGTCCTTGGCAGCGATGTTCCATTGTCAGGATGTCTTGGTAAAAATGTTTTCCCTGCTCATCACTTACACTGACCAGGTTGTCAGGGAAAAAGTCTAGATAGGAATGTAAAAAGTGAATTTTAAGTGACATTGTACAACTCATATGCTTGTAGTTGTCTAATAGTTAATTCACAAAGGTCACATAGTTGGCC
Organism: Pseudophryne corroboree; assembly: GCF_028390025.1. NCBI lineage: Eukaryota > Metazoa > Chordata > Amphibia > Anura > Myobatrachidae > Pseudophryne > Pseudophryne corroboree. The sequence continues at coordinate 631,682,856 of NC_086445.1, forward strand.
TCTTTTCTGTTCCCCAAGAATCCACACACAGCAGCCTTGAAGGAGGACCAAGCAGCAGGCTCAATTTCTGTCAATTTCTGTCAATTTAGCATTAAATATTTAAAGGTCTATTTATGAAGCAGTGAAAAGAGTGGAGAAGTGAAACTGTGGAGAAGTTGCCCATGGCAACCAATCAGCTGCTCCGTACAATTGTATAGTATGCAAATTATAAATGTTACTTCAATGCTGATTGGTTGACATGGGCAACTTCTCCACTGGCTCACTTCTCCACACTTTTAATAATAATAATAATAATAATAATAATAATAATTTTATTTATATAGCACTCTTTCTCCAATAGGACTCAAGGCGCTTAACAGACACATAGCATAATATAGGCCCTCATTCCGAGTTGTTCGCTCGCAAGCTGCTTTTAGCAGCATTGCACACGCTAAGCCACCGCCTACTGGGAGTGAATCTTAGCTTATCAAAATTGCGAACGAAAGGTTCTCAAAATTGCGATTAGAAATTTCTTTGCAGTTTCTGAGTAGCTCGAGAGTTTACTCTTCCAGTGCGATCAGTTCAGTGCTTGTCGTTCCTGGTTTGACGTCACAAACACACCCAGCGTTCGCCCAGACACTCCTCCGTTTCTCCAGCCACTCCCGCGTTTTTCCCAGAAACGGTAGCGTTTTTTCACACACTCCCATAAAAGGGCCAGTTTCCGCCCAGAAACACCCACTTCTTGTCAATCACACTCCGATCTCCAGAACGAAGAAAAAACCTTGTAATGCCGTGAGTAAAATACCTAACTGCATAGCAAATTTACTTGGCGCAGTCGCCGTGCGAACATTGCGCATGCACAATAAGCGGAAAATCGCTGCGATGCGAAAAAAATTACCGAGCGAACAACTCGGAATGACCACCATAGTACAGAAAATAATGAAGTACATTTTCATAAAATACAGATAACATGAAGATACTAAAAGGGACACTATGGAAATGCTTGAGTAAACAGGAAAGTCTTGAATCTACTTTTGAAGGATTCTATAGTTGGGGCCTCTCGCACTGTGCGTGGAAGTGAGTTCCATAGAGTCGGAGCCGCATGACTAAAAGCTCAACCCCCAGATGAATTACGGTAGATTCTAGGTACTGCTAAAAGTTCTTCATCTACAGATCGCAGTAATCGAGTGGGGCAGTATGGGGTCAGAAGCTGCTTCAGGTACCTTGGGCCCTGGTCATGTAATGCTTTGAAACTCAGTAAGCCAATCTTGAAGATGATTCACCATGTTACAGGCAGCAAGTGAAGGGAGTAGAGGATGGGTGTTATGTGGCTAGCACGGGGCTGGTTGGTTAACAGCCTGGCAGCTGTGTTTTGCACCAGCTGTAAGCGTTGCAATTCTTTTGCTGGGAGACCAAGGTAGAGGGCATTACAGTAGTCTAAACGAGATGATACAAATGCATGTATGACTTTTGGCATATCATCAGAGGGAATTAAGTGCTTGATTCTGGCTATGTTCCTCAGGTGAAAGAATGAGGATTTGATTGTGACTGATATCTGATGTTTAAGTGTCAAGCCACCATCCAGGACAACGCCAAGATTCCGCACACGATCACTGGTCTGTAATTCTGAATCCCCGAGTGTTTTTCCAGTTGGTTGGCTATGCTGCAGTCTTGTCCTTTGATGTTGCGGTCGTATCATAAGGACCTCTGTTTTATCCGGGTTCAGTCGCAGCCAACTGGCGCTCATCCACTCCTGTACCTCAGCTAGACAGCCATTTAGGGCTGCTATTGGGTTATCAGTGCCCGGAGCAAAGGACAAGTACAGTTGTGTATCATCTGCGTAGCAGTGGTAGACCAGGCCATGGCGCCTGATTATTTCACCCAATGAGAGCATGTATACTGCAAAAAGCATGGGGGATAGTTTCACTGCTTCATGAATAGACCCCTTAATCTGTAAGCAGTTTCCTTACTTGGGGGCCAACAAATATGCCTTCTTTTAGTTTTGCTTAACTTCGGAAACTTTTCCTTCAGATAACTGAAAGCCTGGCCTTCTTTATCTAAAGCTGTCATGAAATTCTTCATTAGGCTCAACTCAATTGGAAGCAGAGGTAAAAGATTTTTATGGGCTCAACCAATGGAGTGTACTTGACTTTTTTCTCTCCAGCAACATAGGTTTCTGTCTCTGGCCGCTTCTTTGTGATATAGGGGGTCATTCCGAGTTGATCGCTCGCTGCCATATTTTGCAGCGCAGCAAACAGGTTACTACTGCACATGCGTATGCACCGCAATGCGCAGGCGCATCATACGAGTACAAAGCAGATCGTTGCTGAGTGATGGATTTAACAAAGAATCTATTCGCATAGCCGATCACAAGAAGATTGACAGGAAGAGGGCGTTTGTGGGTAGCAACTGACCGTATTCAGGGAGTGTATGGAAAAACGCATGCGTGTCCAAGCGTTTGCAGGGCGGGTGTCTGACGTCAATTTCGGGACCAAAAAGACCAAAGTGATCGCAAGGGCTGAGTAAGTCCAGAGCTACTCAAAAACTGCAAAAAACTTTTTGGTCCCACTCGGCTGCACACGCGTTCGCACACTTGCAAAGCGAAAATACACTCCCCCGTGGGCGGCGACTATGCGTTTGCATGGCTGCTAAAAGTAGCTAGCGAACAATCAACTCGGAATGACCCCCATAGTGATTTTAAGTGTCTTTACTGTCACATAAACACAGAAAACAGCAGTACTTTGTGAATCCACCTTGTAAACAGCAGTGCAACTGGGTTCGGTATGATATACGTGGACCCACCAACCCACTGGGAACTTAGGGCAGGTGTCGGGATGCTGGGCAACCACAGCCATACTTTCATAAGTTTCATAAGTTTGCCTAGGTCAGAGGCAGCTAAGGTTTGTTCCATTTATGGAGTAACACTACTTTCAGACCATCTTTGAGGAATCACTAAACAGTTGGCAGTCACTAGTATTGTGCTGGACACCAATCTCAATCATTTAACCATTAACATCAATCAACAGAAAAATTGAATTTTTCTTTCAAAAAAAAAAATGTGGCCAGGGACGTGGCCTAGCATCTATAGAGGGGAGACGTGCTTTCCCTCATCTCCTGCTCCATTCTTTCCTTTTTTTGATTTTAATCTACATTGCTGGGGCTGCCAATACTCCTTTGTCCTCCCTGCACACCTCCTGCACCCCCGGATACCTGTTCGGTCAGTGCTGCGTAGGCTAGGACCGCGCCAGACGTGCCTGCGGGTTGCGGCCTGATCATCTTCTGAAGCCAGGACCTGGATTCTGGAGACGTCCGCCGCATACTTCCGGGAGGCTTTCTGCGGGTCCGACGAGTGGCGAGAGACCGGCCGTAGCTCCCGCTTCTCAGCCCTGGAAGAGTCTGGCCCCCATCAGTCCACCAGCTGCCCGCATGCTGCTCTTTGAAGCCCTGGGGCTCCTACTGCAGCAGAGCGGTCCGGATCCCTACCTCACAGCGGCCATCTTGCAGCTTCCTCGCCGCTGCAGCTGCAGATCCACCCGGCTGTCCGGTGGCCCTGCTGTCCCTCCAACAGACTTAAGGAGCCTCACTGCACCTTGGCACTGCGGCAGTGCTCCCTTGCTGTGAAAGATGCTGTAAATCCTCCTCCTGCATTTCCCTGGCATTTTGAACTGCTACCTGTGCAGGACTTCAGACAACTGCTACTCTGAGGTACACTGCTCTATTATTGTGTCCCCTCCAACTAACACCTGTGTGGCTTCGGACCCTCATATATCTGGTAGCTCCGCTCACCATAGCCACATACCCTGACCCTAAATGTGGGGGAGCCCCGACTGATCACTCTGTCGGCATATATGAGATCTCCCATGGCGTGAGTGTCCCAGTGAGGAGGCATCCTATTTATTGCTATTTATGCACCAGAACTCTCTCCTATTGATTTACAAACGGCACTTTGACTTCCTGTGTTTATTGGATACATTATACAAGCAAGATGTTTCCTTCCATCAGCTTCCACTACGTCAGCTATTTGTCTCTCACGTGTCTGGGTGGCCCTCTGGGTGTCGGGGGTTCTCGGTTGGTCTGGGCCCTCTCAGACCAGTTGGGCTGCTGTGTCCCTGGGAATCGTACAGGAGACTGACATACACTTTTGCTCACTTCATATCTCTCCTAACATTGCGATATTTCAGGAATCTTTTGGGGAGGTGCGGCTCCACCTCCTACACAGTACTATCATCGATGGACACTTCCATTTTGTGAAAGCCCTGACAGATTATCTAGATGTAGGCCATGTCTCCCTGTCCTAAATTACCCTAAGACTTTGGGGGATGGCAGTTGCTTGCCGACAACTGGGAACGGATTTTATGTGACTCCACAGATACCTATATCAAGCACATCCCGCATGGCTATATCCCATGGCATTTGAGAAGCGCCCTTCTATTTTTCTACTACTTTAATGGGAAGAACAAAAAAGGAAAGAGGCCGTCTTGCTCCAAGAAGGTCATTACCACTCCCACCCAGTCTAGTTTGTACAGATACCTTATTCCTGAGGTGGACACGGGTAGTGCAGACACCACCTAAACTTCTACCTCCCCACCCTCAACCAATGCAGCAATGGCGTCACCAGCGCCTCGCAGTCCAGTTGCTGTTACAGATCCTACTATGGCAGATATTTTGTCTCACATACATTCTCTTCCTACTAAGGATGATCTCCCCACGAAACAGTACTTTTTGGAATTGGAGAAGAAGATAAGTGCTGCAGTCAAAGTGGAATTTCCTCACTCAAGGCAGAACTCACACATATGTACCATCGGGTCTCAGATGTGGAGGACCATCTGGAGGAAATAGACTCTTCACACAGGCATCTCCGGGAATCAGTCTCCCTACACACACAAGAACTAAAGGTCATGTATTGCTGCAATGACAATAGGGGATGGCAAAATAACCTTTGAATCCGTGGCCTCCCTGAGGATGTTCAAGGAACACATATAGTGGACACCCTCACTAAAATCTTCAATGAGATTACCGATGCCACTCCTGATACTGCGATCCTGTATGATTGGGCACATCGTGCACTGCGTCTGAGAGGCCTCCCATCTGAGGCGCCAAGAGATATTATATGCCGCCTCCACTACCACCATGTTAAAGAAGACATCCTCAGCAAGGCCCGTAAGCTTGAAAAGATTGAATTTAATGAATTCAAATATTCCCTGACCTCTCTTGGAATACTCTTCAACAGAGACGCTTATTAAAACCCCTCAGGGATGCTCTTCGGAGAAAGAACATTCAAGTTTGTTGGGGTTTCCCTTTACACATACAAGCTTCTCATGATGGCCGACAACTAGTCTTTTCAGTCACCTAATGACCTAGATCAGTTCTTCCTTGCCCTTTCTATACCTAAACCGCATCTGGAAGATTGTACCATTCTGCATTCTCGACTTGAGCCCCCGCCACTGCCTGCGCCGAGACCACCATGGACACTTGTGGCTCGTCGGAAATGTCAGCCACGTGATGGACTTCTCTTGGCAGATTTGAACCTCGCCTATCCGAGCTGAGACACCACAAGTGACACTTCAGATATCTATGCATTTTTAGATGTGTGATCAATGCTTAGACTGATGTTATCTGTTAACGCGTGGTTCATTAGTTGACCCAATTTATTGTTTAATCTTCCACTTTATGTTTATTTGATTCTTCCCTAATTCAATTCAACGATCATTAAGACTTCTAATAGCCTTGACATTATCTTTTTGTTCTTGGATTGATGTGTTATCTGCTGTTTTATATTGTTAGTTTTATACGGATATTTATTTATCTCTAAAATTTTGCAAGATACTAGCTTATTTATCCGTACCTATAAGTTCCCGGTAGAGGTCGCAGCTACCCTACCCCAGTTGGGTTGTTCCGCAATCCAAACTTAAAGCATGAGGCGATGTTTACACCACGCATGCTCCAATAGCAGACTATTACTCTTTTTGCTAATTAGCACTGTAACGTATTTTTACTTTTTTCTTCTCCTATCATTGGCCCTCATTCCGAGTTGATCGGTCGCAAGGCGAATTTAGCAGAGTTACACACGCTAAGCCGCCGCCTACTGGGAGTGAATCTTAGCTTCTTAAAATTGCGACCGATGTATTCGCAATATTGCGATTACTAACTACTTAGCAGTTTCAGAGTAGCTCCAGACTTACTCTGCCTGTGCGATCAGTTCAGTGCTTGTCGTTCCTGGTTGACGTCACAAACACACCCAGCGTTCGCCCAGGCACTCCCACCGTTTCTCCGGCCACTCCTGCGTTTTTTCCGGAAACGGTAGCGTTTTCAGCCACACGCCCCTGAAACGCCGTGTTTCCGCCCAGTAACACCCATTTCCTGTCAATCACATTACGATCGCCGGAGCGAAGAAAAAGCCGTGAGTAAAAATACTTTCTTCATAGTAAAGTTACTTGGCGCAGTCGCAGTGCGAACTTTGCGCATGCGTACTAAGCGGATTTTCACTGCGATGCGATGAAAAAGAACGAGCGAACAACTCGGAATGAGGGCCATTGTAAACTATTTTATGTTTCATTTTTCTCTATGTCTTTATTCCCCCACTTATTTATTCACACTTTATATTCATGAGTCCCTTATTGTGGTAACACATTCCTCTTGTTTGAGGCAACTCTTATGTAATTGCCCAATTGCTACATTCACATATTTTATTTTTTCCATCGCTTCGTCAAGCTCAGTGTCTGTAAAACTATGCTCCCTCAACGTGAAGGGCCTTAATGTGCCAGAAAAGCACTCCAACTTATTAAGAGAACTTCATACAGAGAGAGTGAGTGTAGCTTTCCTGCAGGAAACACACTTCAAACAATCTGCTGCACCCAGGTTAGGCAATTGCCACTATCCCCATGTATTTTGTAGTAATAACCCCACAAGTAAATCTTTGGGAATGGCGATATTGCTTTCCCAACGACTGCCAGTATCGGAGATTTCACACCATATACTGTTTGAAGGTAGATGCCAGATGTTGAAATGTAAAATATTTAATTGAATGCATACTTTTGTTAGCGTATATTTCCCCAATACAAAACAAAAACAGTTTTTCTTGAAAGTCTCCCGTTTAGTAGAACCATTGAGGAAAGAATGTTTGGTTATTGGTGGCGACTTCATTTGGTCTCTTGAGCCCCCATTAGACTGTTCCTCTGGGTCCACCCGTACTTTATTGAAAGACCATTGTAGAATACGCCAGATATTACATGAACATCAATTAGTAGTAGAGATGTGTGGCTGGCACTTTTCGTATTTTGTGCTAGCGACACAAATGGGCAACACAAACACCTGGCCCATCTAGGAGTGGCACTGCGGTGTCAGACAGGAGGGCAGATATAAAAAAAGGCCCCAAACAGCACCTCATGCAAAGATGTAGAAGAGGTGCAATAAGGTAGCTGTATGACTAAGCCAAGCGACACAAACAATTGGCCCATCTAGGAGTGGCACTGTAGTGGCAGACAGGAGGGCAGATTTAAAAATAAAAAGGCCCCCAAACAGCACCTCATGCAAAGATGTAGAAGAGGTGCAATGAGGTAGCTGTATGACTAAGCCAAGCGACACAAACAATTGGCCCATCTAGGAGTGCCACTGCAGTGGCAGACAGGAGGACAGATTTTAAAAAAAAGCCCCAAACAGCACCTCATGCAAAGATGTAGAAGAGGTGCAATGAGGTAGCTGTCTGACTAAGCCAAGCGACACAAACAATTCCCACTGGAATTATACGTCCAAATCTCTGGAATTATACTGCAATATCACTGGGATTATATGGCAGTACCAGGGCCGGTGCTAGGGTGTTCAGAGCCCTCCTGCAACCTATCAATTTTGCGCCTTTCTACAAATACATATGTGACTAATCTCATCCTCAGAGCTGTAACTAGACATTTTGGTGCCCCCCCCCCCCCCATCCCCTCAAGATCCATAAATATACGGTCATAAAAAAATTACCTGTAATATAGGGACGTAAAATAATTATGATGCACAGTAGTCTCCATTATTCAAAGTTACGCCACACAGTAGTACCACTTATATACATTATGACAGGTAGTGCCCCTTATATTCATTATGCCAGATACAGCCCCCTTTTACATATTGCACCAGGTAGAGCCACTCACACATTATTCCAGATAGAGCACCCTTTTACACACTGAGCCAGGTAGAGTTCCCTTTTACACTTCGCGCCAGGTAGAGCACCCTTTTACACATGCCACTTCCCCCAGCAGGGGGAAGAGACAAAAATATAGGGGCTACAGAATAGTATCAATTCACATCACACTGCACAGTAGTGTTTACTAGTCACATTACACCGCACAGTAGTGTTTGCTAGTCGCATTAACCGCATAGTAGTATCCGTTACTTGCATTACACCGCACAGTAGTGTCCATTACTCACATTACACAGCACAGTAGTGTCCGTCAGTCACATTACACAGTACAGTAGTGTCCGTTAGTCACATTACACAGTACAGTAGTGTCCGTCAGTCACATTACACCGCACAGTAGTGTCCGTCAGTCACATTACACCGCACAGTAGTGTCCGTTACTCACATTACACCGCACAGTAGTGTCCGTTACTCACATTACACGGCACAGTAGTGTCCGTCAGTCACATTACACCGCACTGTAGTGTCCGTCAGTCACATTACACCGCACAGTAGTGTCCGTCAGTCACATTACACCGCACAGTAGTGTCGTCAGTCACATTACACCGCACAGTAGTGTCCGTTACTCACATTACACCGCACAGTAGTGTCCGTTACTCACATTACACCGCACAGTAGTGCCCATCAGTCACATTACACAGCACAGTAGTGTCCGTCAGTCACATTACACCGCACAGTAGTGTCCGTCAGTCACATTACACCGCACAGTAGTGTCGTCAGTCACATTACACCGCACAGTAGTGTCCGTTACTCACATTACACTGCTCAGTAGTGTCTGTTACTCACATTACACCGCACAGTAGTGCCCGTCAGTCACATTACACCGCACAGTAGTGTCCGTCAGTCACATTACACCGCACAGTAGTGTCCGTCAGTCACATTACACCGCACAGTAGTGTCCGTCAGTCACATTACACCGCACAGTAGTGTCGTCAGTCACATTACACTGCACAGTAGTGTCCGTCAGTCACATTACACCGCACAGTAGTGTCCGTTACTCACATTACACCGCACAGTAGTGTCCGTCAGTCACATTACACCACACAGTAGTGTCCATCAGTCACATTACACTGCACAGTAGTGTCCGTCAGTCACATTACACCGCACAGTAGTGTACGTTACTCACATTACACTGCACAGTAGTGTCCGTCAGTCACATTACACCGCACAGTAGTGTCCATCAGTCACATTACACCGCACAGTAGTGTCCGTTAGTCACATTACACTACACAGTAGTGTCCGGCTGGGCGGCCCTGAGCATGTGCAGAGGTGAACGCAGATACGGCTGCGTATGCAGCGATCTGCGTTCATCTCTGAATGACCCCCTATGCCAGGTACAGCCTTAATTCCCTCCACAGTGCGGTCCCAGTACCTGCAGGAGATCCCAGCTCAGGCGCTGCTCCTTCTCTCCATTCTTCTCCGGTTTCTCACAGGCTCCGTTACTCCAGTGGCTCTGTAGGATGTAGTGACCCAGAGAGGGGGAGGGAGTGGGTACTAATTACCCGGGCCTGGGACTGATGGAAGAGCCCTGGTCCCCTGCACTCCTAACCCCTTCCCACCTTACTGGGCAGCAGCAGCAGCTCTCATGTTGGCAGCACAGCACATGCTGCAGTGTGCTGTGCTGCAGTGGGGCAGAGTGGACTGTTGGACAGTCAATTGCTTTGCTGAAGTAGTACAAGTGGTCTTCCAACTTCCCCTCTGGGATGACGATCGACTCCCAGCAGCAACAACAGCAGCGGCGGCAGCAACAGCAGCAGTAGGCGTACCACTCAAGGATCCTCCGGAGGAATTCCGGTTAGGAAAGGACTCGTCAGTCTTGCCAGGGACATGGCCTTCAGGACTACTGACATTCATGGCTGAGGAGGAAGTTGACATTGAGGGAGTTGGTGATGTGGCTTGCAGGAGCTTGGGTACAAGAGGAATAAGGGATTTAGGTGTCATCAGACTGCTTACGCTCTTATCCAAAGTTTCACACTTGGCACTGACTTCTGATGAATGCGCTGCAGGTGACGTATATAGGAGGATGTTCCTAGGTGGTTAACATACTTACCCCTACTTATTAATACAGATTGACAGAGGCAACACACGGCTTGACACCTGTTGTCCGTATTTGTGGAGAAATAATTCCACACCGAAGAGGTGGCTTTTTTGGTATTTTGCCCAGGCATCACAATGGGCTTCTTCATCCCACGGAGTGCAGGTGTCTCTCCCAGTGCCTCATTTAAACAAACCACATCATCATCAGAATCCTCATCGTCAACTTCCTCCTCAGCGCCAGCAACACCCATATCCTCATCCTGGTGTACTCCAACAGTGACATCTTCAATTTGAATATCAGAAACTGGACTGTGGGTGCTCCTTCCAGCACTTGGAGAGGGCGTGCAAATGAGGAGCCACTCTTCCTGTCCAGTGTTGGGAAGGTCAGGCATCGCAACCGCCGACACACTTGAACTCTCCTTGGGGATTTGTGATACCATCTCAGAATGCACAGTTCTTTTCTGTGCTTTTTCCAGCTTAACTCTTTTAGGTTTTCTAGCAGGAGGATGAGGGCTTCCATCATCATGTGAAGCTGAACCACGACTCATGAACATAGGCCAGGGCCTTAGCCATTCCTTGCCACTCCGTGTCGTAAATGGCATATTTGCAAGTTTACAATTCTCCTCAGATCATTTAAATTTCTTTTTTTGGGTCTTTTTACTGAACTCTGGCTTTTTGGATTTTACATGCCTTCTACTATCACATTGGTCATCGGCCTTGGCAGACGATGTTGATGGCATTTCATCGTCTATGTCATGACTAGTGGCAGCAGCTTCAGCACTAGGAGGAAGTGGTTCTTGATCTTTCCCTATTTTATCCTCCAAATGTTTGTTCTCCATTATTTTTCTGGAGTTATATAACACAATATACGGCACAGGAGCACTGGACACATGACAGCAGAGGATACCACTGTGACTGGTCACTGGAATGACTGATGGCTGATGTACAGGACACTACCGCTGGTCTGATGCAGGACAACACAGCAACACTGTAAGGGACTTGTTATTATTATACAGCAGCACTGGACATATCGCAGCAGAGGATACCACTGTGACTGGTCACTGGAATGACTGATGGCTGATGCACAGGACACTACGACTGGTCTGATGCAGGACAACACAGCAACACTGTAAAAGATTTGTTATTATTATACAGCAGCACTGGACATATGGCAACAGAGGATACTACTGTGACTGGTCTCTGGAATGACTGATGGCTGATGGACAGGACACTACCACTGGCCTGATGCAGGACAACACAGCAACACTATAAGGGACTTCTTATTATTATACAGCAGCACTGGACATATGGCAGCAGAGGATACTACTGTGACTGGTCTCTGGAATGACTGATGGCTGATGGACAGGACACTACCACTGGCCCGATGCAGGACAACACAGCAACACTATAAGGGACTTCTTATTATTATACAGCAGCACTGGACATATAGCAGCAGAGGATACCACTGTGACTGGACTGATGCAGCACAATACACCACCACTGAACTGATGCAGCACAACACAGCACCCTATACAGCAGCACTGGACATATGGCAGCAGAGGATACCACTGTGACTGGACTGATGCAGCACAATACACCACCACTGAACTGATGCAGCACAACACAGCACCCTATACAGCAGCACTGGACATATAGCAGCAGAGGATACCACTGTGACTGGACTGATGCAGCACAATACACCACCACTGAACTGATGCAGCACAACACAGCACCCTATACAGCAGCACTGGACATATGGCAGCAGAGGATACCACTGTGACTGGACTGATGCAGCACAATACACCACCACTGAACTGATGCAGCACAACACAGCACCCTATACAGCAGCACTTGACATATGGCAGCAGAGGATACCACTGTGACTGGACTGATGCAGCACAATACACCACCACTGAACTGATGCAGCACAACACAGCACCCTATACAGCAGCACTGGACATATGGCAGCAGAGGATACCACTGTGACTGGACTGATGCAGCACAATACACCACCACTGAACTGATGCAGCACAACACAGCACCCTATTCAGCAGCACTGGACATATGGCAGCAAGAGGACACAACCACTGTGACTGGACAGATGCAGCAGACACGGACACTGAGGGCACTGAGAGAATGGATACACATCCTCTCTGTACACTTTCCAGTGCCGGAGTGAAAATGGCTGCAACGTGCAGCTCCTTATATGGAATCCAAACCCTGTGAGAAGCCGACAGCGGGATGATGATGTTTTGCCTCGTTCTGGTTTCTGAGTCAGGCAGGAAAATCCGAGCCTGACTTGGATCCGGACTCAGGTAGGGAGGTTTGGTAGGGTTCGGATCTCAGGGATCCGAACCCGCTCATCTCTAATTAGTAGACGTGTGGAGGATCCAGCAACCCACTGTCAGAGTCTATACTTATTTCTCCCCACCCCATTCAGTATAAACATGTATTGATTATTTCCTAGTAGATCATAAGAACTTACAACTTTTTTCTAGTACCCAAATTGTCCAGATTACATGGTCAGCCCACGACACGATTTTTGCTACTATAAATCCCCCTGATGCACCCCCCTAGACCGTGGACATGGAGACTTAATGAGCTCCTATTGCATGATCCACGTATGGAGGCGGCACTCTCTCAATCTGTAATAGATTACATTTTCCTGCTACTATGGTCTGGGAGGCGCATAAATGTATCTTGAGTGGAAAATGTATTCAATTGGGATCCCAAATAAAGAAGGAGAAAGAATCCCAACATAGGTCCTTATTCTGACCTGATCGCACGCTGCAACTTTTTGCTGCCCGTGCGATCAGGTAGACGCCGCCTATGGGGAGTGGATTTTTGCATAGCAAGGCTGCATTAGACTGTGCAGCCGAGCTATGCAAAAAAAGTTTTGTGCAGATGAGGAGTAGGTTTGGACTTATTTACCTGTTGCGATCACTTCTGTGTCTCAGGTCCCGGAACTGACGTCAGCCATCCAGCCACCAAACACCTTGACACGCCTGCTTTTGGATCTCCACTCCGCGAAAACGGTCAGTTGGCGCCCCGGAACGCCTTCCTCCTGTCAATCATGGTGCGATCACGGCAGCGATCGTTTTCTTCTTTACTTCAGTCACTGCCCGGCGTTCCCCGTCACTGGGCAGCGACGCGCCTGCGCATTGCGCCCGCCACACATGCGCTTTCCGGACCTGTTCGCATGGCTACGAAAAAAAGCAGCGTGCGAACAGGTCGGAATGACCCCCATAGACGGTTACAGGCTCGTATTCAACAACTCGAAACACACCACAAGTCCTCATTAGATGTAGATGTGTTATGAAAAACTTACTGAAGCTAGAGCATCTTTAAATAAGCTTCTCTGAGACAAACCTAATAGGATTTATGGAAAACCCATCACAAATTCTACCTATGGGGGGATAAACCCGGTTCTATGTTGGCTAGAGCACTGAGAGCCCAAAGATCGCAGACATATGTTCACTCGATAAAGGTCCCTGGTGGAACCACAGTGCACTCTTTCACAGATTGCAGTGGCATTTCAAGATTACTACACAGATCTCTATAACTTGAAGAGAACCCAAACTCCAACCGTTTACCATCAAAGAATTAGATTTTGCCCTGTCTTCGACATCAATAGGGAAAAGCCCGGGTCCAGATGGATTCCCAATCGTACACTACAAGACTTTTACATCCCACCTATGCCAATTTCTAGGGAATCGGTCTTTTCCTCAGTCTCTCGAGGCACATATCTCTGTGATCCCTAAAGAAGGAAAAGACCCCTCTCAGTGCTCTAGTTACAGGACAGTTTCCCTGTTAAATAATGACGTGAAACTCTACACAAAAATGCTTGCCAATAGGCTGGGCCGTCTCCTTCTAAGTTTGATACACGGCGATCAGGTGGGTTTTGTTCAGGGCCGGGAAGCCAAGGACAATACCACTAAAATTATTGATCTCATTCACCATGTAACTATGCATGGTCCCCACGCAGTCCTTCTCTCAACGGACGCGGAGAAGGCTTTCGATAACGTTGATTGGCAGTTCATGGAGGGCCTTCTCCGGTGTCTGGGTTTAGTACCTTTCTGCCTACACCGCATTTTAGCTCTTTACCATTCCCCTTCTGCTCAAGTACAGGTAAATGGGGCCCTTTCAGACCCCTTTTTCATTAAAAATAGTACAAGGCAAGGGTGCCCCTTTTCTCCTCTCATATTTGTATTGTGCATGGAGGCATTGGCGAGAGCTATATGAGCAAACAATGATATCAAGGGGATAACGATTGGTTGTAACAAATTCAAATTAGCGTTATTTGCAGACGACCTGCTCGCCACGATCTCTTCTCCATTGAGCTCTTTCCCTGCCTTGATGCACGGATTCAGAAAATCCAGTCTAGTTACTAACTTTAAGATAAACTATTCAAAATCGGTTGCCATGAACATATTGTCTCCTCCATCTGTGATATCGGGTCTAAAAAATTATTTTCCCTTTTCATGGCACATGTCCCTACTTAAATACCTGGGAATTCTTCTATCTCCAGACACTACAAAACTTTATCAACTCAACTTCCCTCTGATGCTTATACAATTTAAAAAGATTTTCTGAAATGGTCATCTCTGAAATTGTCCTGGTTAGGTAGACTCAACACAATAAAAAATGAATATTTTGCCTAAAATTCTGTACCTACTTCAAGCTTTGCCTATTACCGTACCTATATTATTCTTTAAAGAGCCCCAATGCTTAACTTTGAGATTTATATGGGGACCTGATAGACCTCGATTTCCACTGTCTACCTTAATACTGAGCCATTCTAGGGGAGGCCTTCAGCTACTTAATTCTACCATGGCACTCACTTAGCCAGGATTGTCAAGATGTCCAGATTACCCATTACAAAGCAATGGCCATTGATAGTAAATCACGCAACTACTACCCCATCCCATGTTCTTCCTTGGCTTAGACATTACCCCCGACTGAAACACCCCAGGCTGGAATCGACTCTCCGAATTTGGAAAAATGTAGACATTCCTCACTTTTTAGCCTCGGTGCTTCATTGCCCACGCCTTTATTTGAGAACCCTGACTTCCTTCCAGGTTGCTCGGCAACTGGAATAAAGTGTTGGTCTTCAGCTGGTGTTACATGTATATCTCATTGGCGTGCGGAACTTCAAAAAGACCATGATCTCCCTATTTGTTCCTTCTGGTTCTATCTCCAGGCCCGACATTATGCAGTCTATTAGCTGGCACCGCTCGTAAGTCAACTACTAAATTAGAATTGCTCTATTTGACTGATGCAGCTCCAAAACATCTAATTTCCCAATTATATCGATTGTGCTCTGAGTGTGTCTGTTCTCGACCACCTTCATATGTGTCGGCCTGGCAGAGGGACCTCGGTAGAGAGCTAGAGGAAGATCAATGGGCCCATATTTACACATACACTTTTGCCAATTCCTCTTCACTACAGGTACTGGGAACGCAATACAAAATTCTAGCTAGATGGTATAGATGCCCACTGCATATTCATAAAATGTTCCCAACTACACCTGATACCTGCTGGCGTTGCGAACAGGCAAGAGGCACACCCCTTCATATCTGGTGGGAGTGCCCGATATTGTCAGTCTTCTGGCGGAAAGTTGATAAATTAACAAATGAATTAACTGGCTTCTACTTAACTTTCACACCTGAGTTTTGGCTGTTTAATTTGATAGATATCCCTCTTTTAACTTATACGAACTCACTACTCAGACACCTGATGAATGCTGCCAGGGCAACTATACCATGCCACTGGAGATCCCATGCCAGTCCCTCTATTTCCCATTGGTTCCAGAGGGTAGATCACTATATGAATATGGAAGAACTTAACCAGTCTTTAAAACTCCCCAACCCTAAATTTACGTCTACATGGTTTAGTTGGTTAGCTTTTAAAGAATCAAACAACTATAACACATATCTCGACTCACCCACATCATGTACCACTTAGCCTCACTGATAATTAATCTAATTAACCTAAATAACCCATCTTCTGACCTAGATCTTCTTTCTTCTATACTTTCTATTCTCTTTTTGTTATTGTTGATCTGTTGATAGGGGCGGGAATTTTACTATGTGATAGTCGATGTTTGACTACTACAATTGTCCTCTCTGAAAAATTGTTTGTTATATCTCTTCCGTGATTTTTACATTTTCACATGTCATGTCCTGGATTATTAATTACATGATTGTATGTAATGTCGACATATTGCTGTATTGACATGCTGAATTTGTTTCAATAAAAAATAGATTGTAAAAAAAAACGCCAAAGAAAAATTTCTTGTTCTAAAACTGTTGTACCTTGGGCCAGAAGGCTCCACTGTTATTTGACAGTTTCAAGTCACAAACCAAATCATTTAATTCTTCATGTTCTATAATGTAAGGTGATTTGTCTTGAGTTTTGGGGTGATATTCTGCTGTAATTCCTGTATCTCCTGACCTGATTTTCTCTGATGTCTCAGATTTACTGGTACAAACACGAGGCACAGAAACAGGCAGCCCTTTCTTCATGAGGCACAGGTTTTAGTGCTGAAGACACTTCAGGATATTTGATAGTGTCTGCCACACCTGCAGTGCAACCTAATTTTGCCCAGTTACTTATGTGATACCCCGCTATGCGCATTATTACTGTATATCTGACACTGTGCAGCGCGCTACATTGCATGTCTGTCATTTCACAGACAGACATTTCCCAGCAGTCTCTGTAGCTGCTCAAGAGGTCAGGAGGTGGTCACATGACCAGTGTAAGGTGTGACAGTTGGTGGTGGTTGGGCGGCCATCTGGGAGAGGACGGTGGCTGGTCTGGTTTGAGGAGGTGCTGTGCAGGTTACCTGTAAAAGCCACTGTCCCCGGTGACTGGAGTTAAGAGAAATGGCAACCAGAGAGCAATGGGAGCCTCCCGCAGCATGCCAACAGCTTCCAGTGACCGCAGCTGACATGCACTGAATGGGGTGGAGCTGAAGTGGAGTTTCTATTGCTGGAGCCGGCCTGGGGAGTGTGGTGATGTAGCTCCCCTACCGGGGAGGACCAGAGGATGCTCCCAGCCTGAGAAAGGGGATGGTGCTTCAGTGAACAGGAGCTGGTGACCAAGCACTAAGAATATTGCACCCTTCAGATCCAGGAACCCTTACTAAGAATATTCTACCAGCAGTTTACCCCCTTCCTACTGCAGCTGTTGTTAAATCATTTAGCGTTACAGACTTACAGTTTAGAGACTGTGAAAAAAGGATAGCATATGTGCCTTTACTTATTTATGCATGCCACAATCATACTCTCAGTATCAGCTGCCACGCTTCTAGAGAGTCCCAAGGAAAGTAATTTCACCTGAAACAGTTATATTTTAGCGGTCAACACAGTGGTATGGACTGGTAGCTGCAGGCTAAAGTAGTCGGGACACATTGAGCTGCTTAGATGCTTAGTGATACAGGCACATTCAGCACAGCCTTAAAAGCAGAGAGGTGAGCAGGGGCCGAGTCTGGACCAAGTGGTACAGTTAACCTAGCTACTGTTCATCATAGTGTTGCATAGATCATGGACAGTCTTTGCTAACGAACAGTTCTTTAGATCCACCGTAATAAACTACAGCTGGCTAGTAACACACTGAACTTTGGGCCTAATTCAGACCTGATCGTACGATCAGCCACCCTGACATGCGGGGGGGGGGGGGGGGGGACCCAGCACAGCTAGTCTGCCCCACATGTCTGGCCCTTCCCCCGCCGCATGGGTGCGATAACATCGCACAGCGGCAATGCTAGCGCACCCGGCAAATAAGTCCCTACCTGTGCAGTATTGCTGCGCTGGTAGGTGACTTTTTGCTGCATCCCGGGTCGCAGTGGCTGTGTGTAACATCACGCCGCCGCCCGCCCCACCACGGTCTGGGCACAACTGCGTTGACTGGACTGCTCCCCCAAAACAGCGGCCGAACGCCACCTGCCTGTCAATCAGTCAGAGGTGATCGCTGGATTGAGTTGCCGATCGTATCTCTGGCATGCACATGCGCACTGCGGCGCATGCGCAGTTCAGACCTGATCGCCCGCTGTGCGATCCCCTTTGAAACTACCCAGGGAGCAATTAGAAAGATATAGCAGTCTCCACAGTTACTGCAGCTGCATGCAAGGAAACATTGTTGCAATTTCTCACAGACAGAACTCCAACACCAACCCCTCTGGCTACACGGAATAAACTGCCATTCTTCTTGTGTGATTTCTCAGCTATTACTTTTAGCATACCCAGATTTAGTGACTAATCTCAGGAGATTGACTGTCTAGAGAAAGTGCACTATAAGTTATAACTATGAAATATCTATATATACTTATCTGAACATTACAGAGGCTACAAAGGGGACTCAATTGAAAGGCAATTGTT
Organism: Pseudophryne corroboree; assembly: GCF_028390025.1. Taxonomy (NCBI): domain Eukaryota; kingdom Metazoa; phylum Chordata; class Amphibia; order Anura; family Myobatrachidae; genus Pseudophryne; species Pseudophryne corroboree. Next base: position 631,701,432 of record NC_086445.1, read on the forward strand.
ATTGTGAATGCTAGTCTAACCTTGTGTTTTAATTAGTGATGTGCACCGGACATTTTTCGGGTTTTGTGTTTTGGTTTTGGATTCGGTTCCGCGGCCGTGTTTTGGATTCGGACGCGTTTTGGCAAAACCTCCCTTAAAATTTTTTGTCGGATTCGGGTGTGTTTTGAATTCGGGTGTTTTTTTTTCCAAAAATCCCTCAAAAACAGCTTAAATCATAGAATTTGGGTGTAATTTTGATCCCATAGTATTATTAACCTCAATAACCATAATTTCCACTCATTTCCAGTCTATTCTGAACACCTCACACCTCACAATATTATTTTTAGTCCTAAAATTTGCACCAAGGTCGCTGGATGACTAAGCTAAGCGACCCAAGTAGCCGACACAAACACCTGGCCCATCTAGGAGTGGCACTGCAGTGTCAGGCAGGATGGCACTTAAACAAATTGGCCCCAAACATCACATGATGCAAAGATAAATAAATAAAAAAAAGAGGTGCAAAATGGAATTGTCCTTGGGCCCTCCCACCCACCCTTACATTGCATAAACAGGACAAGCACACTTTAACAAACCCATCATTTCAGTGACAGTGTCTGCCACACGACTGTGGCTGAAATTACTGGTTGGTTTGGGCCCCCACCAAAAAAGAAGCAATTAATCTCTCCTTGCACAAACTGGCTCTACAGAGGCAAGATGTCCACCTCCTCCTCATCGTCCGATTCCTCACCCCTTTCACTGTGTACATTCCCCTCCTCACAGAGTATTAATTCGTCCCCACTGGAATCCACCATCACAGGTCCCTGTGTACTTTCTGGAGGCAATTGCTGGTAAATGTCTCCATGGAGGAATTGATTATAATTAATTTTGATGAACATCATCTTCTCCACATTTTGTGGAAGTAACCTCATACACCGATCGCTGACAAGGTTACCGGCTGCACTAAACACTCTTTCGGAGTACACACTGGAGGGGGGGAAACTTAAGTAAAATAAAGCCAGTTTATGCAAGGGCCTCCAAATTGCCTCTTTTTCCTGCCAGTATACGTACGGACTGTCTGACATGCCTACTTGGATGCTGTCACTTATATAATCCTCCACCATTCTTTCAATGGTGACAGAATCATATGCAGTGACAGTAGACGACATGTCAGTAATCGTTGGCAGGTCCTTCAGTCCGGACCAGATGTCAGCTATCGCTCCTGACTGCCCTGCATCACTGCCAGCGGGTGGTTTTGGAAATGTTATCCTTTTCCTGGCAGCTCCAGTGGCGGTAGAAAATGAAGCAGCCACCTCTTCCCGTCCAGTGTTGGGAAGGTCAGGCATCGCAACCGACACAATTGGACTCTCCTTGGGGATTTTTGATTTAGAAGAACTCACAGTTCTTTGCTGTGCTTTTGCCAGCTTAACTCTTTTCATTTTTCTAGCGGGAGGATGACCCACTAGTCATGAGGAACATAGGAGAGGGCCTTAGCCGTTCCTGCCACTCTGTGTCGTAAATGGCATATTGGCAAGTTTACGCTTCTCCTCAGACGCGTTTAATTTAGATTTTTGGGTAATTTTACTGAACTTTTGTTTTTTGGATTTTACATGCCCTCTACTATGACATTGGGCATCGGCCTTGGCAGACGACGTTGATAGCATAGAATCGTCTCTGCCATGACTAGTGGCAGCAGCTTTAGCACTAGGTGGAAGTGGATCTTGATCTTTCCCTATTTTACCCTCCACATTTTTGTTCTCCATTTTTTAATGTGTGGAATTATATGCCAGTAATATATCTGGAATTAGACGGCAGTAATGTCTGGAATTAGATACCACTAGATAGATACCAGATACCACTGTGAGTGGAATGATGATGACCTATGCACAGTGACAGGACACAACCACAGCACCCTACAGCAGCAAGATGCAGCACAAGACACTGGACTTTTAGTCACCACAATGCAGCACTGACACTGAGCACAGATATTAAGCACTGTTCAGGATACTAGAAGTGACACGGAGCTGCAAGATACAGCAATGGACTACTGTACTGTACTACTTTATACTGGTGGTCACCACAATGCAGCACTGTACTATTATATATAGTGGTCACCACAATGCAGCACAGATATTAAGCACTGATCAGGATACTAGAACTGAGTCTGACACGGAGCTGCAAGATACAGCAATGGACTACTGTACTGTACTACTATATACTGGTGGTCACCACAATGCAGCACTGTACTACTATATACCGGTCACCACAATGCAGCACAGATATTGAGCACTGATCATGAGAATAGAATTGAGTCTGACACGGAGCTGCAAGATACAGCAATGGCCTACTGTACTGTACTACTATATAGTACTGGTGGTCACCACAATGCAGCACACTGAGCACAGATATTGAGCTTTTCAGGCAGAGAACGTAGCCACGTCCTCTCCGCTCAATCGACAATGCACGAGTGAAAATGGCGGCGACGTACGGTTCTTTATATGGAATCTGAATCTCGCGAGAATCTGACAGCGGGATGATGACGTTTTCCCCCGTTCGGGTCTTGTATCTTACGCGGGAAGAACCGAGGCTGCCTCGGACCCGTATAAACCACGTGAAGTTCGGGGGTGTTCGGATCTCGACGAACCGAACCCGCTCATCTCTATTTTTAATAGGATTGTAATTCATTAAATATTGTGCATTGCAATGCGTTTTTATATAAGCACCATATGTTGAGAATAATGCAAATAATGTTTAGCTGTTAACTACCCTAAGTTTTAAATGTAATGGAAGAAGTTACACAGAAGTGTTCCAGTTGAATAAAATTCCAGTCTCTAGACCTTGTCATCAAAATAGAAGTGTACCCCAAAATGCACCACAAAACTTCATGACCACCGGTTTCTGTAAGTAATCTGATCTCCAGGCTCCGATAAGGGAAATAAGTGGGAACAGAGACCTGAATAACCTATTATACATACCTGTAAATTGAACTGCACTTGATACTTACCTTTGTGGGTATTACACTTGCTTATTTGCTTTACTTACAAAATTCAATCAGGCCCTTAGTTCTATTGGAATGACCAGCAATGCTAGTTAGATAAAAAATAACAGTCAGTACTGTGGCCCTTAGTCTCACGCCATACCATTGACAGTGAACGGCATCATAGTGCGATTTCCTTTTAACCATTCAGTCAGTTTAGTTGTGCAGGTTATGCAGGAAAATAGGATTTTAATACCTACTGGTAAATCCTTTTCTCTTAGTCCGTAGAGGATGCTGGGGAAGCTTCAAGAACCATGGGGGTATAGACGGGATCCGCAGGAGACATGGGCACTTTAAAACTTTAAAGGGGGTGTGAACTGGCCCCTCCCTCTATGCCCCTCCTCCAGACTCCAGTTATAGGAACTGTGCCCAGGGAGACGGACATTTCGAGGGAAAGGATTTATTTAATTTTATTTAATTTTTTATTAACTAAGGTGAGATACATACCAGCTCACACCTCAAACATGCCGTACAACATGGCATTCAACAACAACGCATGCAACGGCATGACCAACATCAGCCACAGACTGACTGTACGTAACTCAACATGAGTGTAACCAAAACCAAAACTGCAGATACAGCCCGCACTGGGATGGGCGCCCAGCATCCTCTACGGACTAAGAGAAAAGGATTTACCGGTAGGTATTAAAATCCTATTTTCTCATACGTCCTAGAGGATGCTGGGGAAGCTTCAAGAAACATGGTGTTATGATACCAGTACGTCTGACCAGAGGTGATCTTATGACGGAGGTCAGAGTACTGGAATGGAATGCTGGTTACGGGAGCAGGAAAGCCTAGTAACCCCTGGCGCCCTAACTCCGTTGTCTCGCCCGTGTTATCAGAAATCCCCTGCGAGACTATGGTTGCTTGAGCCCATGGCAGCCGCGTTTGAAGGGCGGATTATGTCTGCCCAACTCCGATGCCCCCTCAGGTCTTAATGGGAGACAAAGGGAAATCCGAGACAGGGTGATAACAAGGGGCCCTCTGACTAAGCAACCAGGCCAGGGGCTACAAGCTAACTAACTTAAACCAGAAGTATGTGCGGACAAACCGCCAGGGAAAAGGACAACCAAAAATCCACGAATCCGTTACTCCTATCCAGCACCGCTGGATACCAGAGTGGATTTGTGGGAGCGGAATCCTCCGCAAAAGCTCCGAAACACAATGTAACCAAATAATAAATAGTAAGCGGTCAAGCCGCAACACACGGCTACGCCGCGACTCACGAACACCACAAGATGTTAAAGGTGCTCGGTCAGGACTCCAGGAAAAGATGACAACTTCCGAGTATTGGACCACTGAGGACAGGAACGACCGGATAGACAGGACTGGAAAACTCTCTGCAACAGACACAGCAAACAGGAAGCTATTACCGGCGTCTGTGAGAAGTCCAGAGAGTGCTTTTAACTGGGAGCTCTCCAATCAGGAGCCAGACAGGGTAATTAACAATCATGCCGTGCAGCTGCATGCTGCACGGCCAGGATACCAATGAGGTGATTAATCTAGACCCAGCAACGGGGAACGCGGTCCGACAGTGGCGTCCCCGTTGCTAGGGTCTGAGCGGCTCCGTGCGCCCGGCGTCTAGCGTTGCTAGGGAGCCGGCGGCTGTCCGCATGCGGCGTCCCTAGTTGCTAGGCGCCGGGCCGCACTGACGGGCGGACCCTCGGCGCCTAACAGTACCCCCCCCTTGAGGAGGGGTCAAGGAACCCCTAAGGCCAGGTTTCTGAGGAAATTCTCGAAAAAATGCCTTTTTGAGCCTCGGGGCATGGAGATCCTCATCCAGGACCCAAGACCTTTCTTCTGGACCATAACCTCTCCAATGTACCAAAAAATAAAGCCGACCCCGGGACAACTTGGAATCGAGAACCTTCTCCACCAAGAACTCCTGCTGACCCTGTACATCTATTGGTGATTTCCCCTGAGAGATCTTCCGAGGAAATCTACTGGAAGAAACGTATGGTTTCAACAGGGAGCAATGGAAAGTATTTCCGATCCGGAGAGTTCTTGGTAAACGTAACCGGAAAGCAACTGGATTGATTTTTTTTATAATATGAAATGGTCCAATAAATTTAGGGCCCAATCTGGCTGAGGTTTGTCGAAGTCTAATGTTGCGAGTCGACAACCACACCCTATCTCCAACTTTAAAAGTGCACGGCCGCCGGAGCCTGTCAGAAAAAATTTTCTCCCGAAATGCCGCTTTTCTGAGAGCAAGGTGCACTTTTCTCCAAATGAGTCTGAGATGAGCGGTCAAGGTCAGTGAGGAGACAAAGGAATGTTGAAAAAAGGAATTAGCTCTGGGGTGAAAACCAAAAACTGTAAAAAATGGAGACACATTGGTGGAGGAATGACAGGCATTGTTGTAAGCAAACTCCGCCAACGGAAGAAACTCGGACCAGTCATTTTGGAGTTTGGCCGAGTACAAACGCAAATATTGTTTTAATGATTGATTAACTCGCTCAGTCTGCCCGTTGGATTGGGGATGGTAGCCAGACGTTAAAGACAATTTCATCTTTAAAGAGGCACAAAAAGACTTCCAAAATTGTGCAATGAATTGTGGACCCCGATCAGAAACAATATCAGTGGGTAACCCATGGAGTCTGAAAACATGGCGGAGGAACAAAACTGCCAATCCCTGGGCAGATGGCAATCGGGGAAGAGCAATGAAATGGGCCATCTTGCTAAAACGGTCAACTACCACCCATATGACTCGGCATCCGGCTGACAGAGGGAGGTCCACCACAAAATCCATGGAAATATGAGACCATGGCCTGAGAGGAACATTCAAGGGCATAAGTTGACCGATAGGCAAGGAACGGGGAAATTTATGCTGTGCACAGACCTGACACGAAAAAACAAACTCCTTAATGTCTTTGGAAAGACCAGGCCACCATACTGAGCGGGAGACTAATTCCAAAGTCTTAGCGATCCCCGGATGCCCGGCAACTTTGCTATCATGAAACTCCGTCAAAACGGTTGCTCTCAAAAACTCAGGGACATAAAGACGACCAGCAGGAGTATTTCCAGGAGCTTGATGTTGAAGCTGCTTTAACTGGGTAAATAAATCTTGTGTGAGGCCTGCCCGAATGACTGAAGACGGAAGTATGGGAGTAACAGGACTGTTATCATGAACTGGAAGAAAACTGCGTGACAGGGCATCCGCCTTGGCATTCTTGGAACCTGGCCTGAAGGTGATAATAAACTTGAAACGAGTAAAAAATAAAGCCCAACGAGCTTGCCGGGCATTCAGCCGTTTAGCTGATTCAATGTACTGAAGATTTTTGTGATCAGTCAAAACTGAAATGGTATGTGTTGCTCCCTCAAGCCAATGCCTCCACTCCTCGAAAGCCCATTTAATAGCCAGTAATTCCCGGTTACCAACATCGTAGTTGGATTCAGCAGATGAGAATTTCCTGGACATAAAGGCACAAGGATGTAATTCCAGAGAATCCGGATCCTTCTGAGATAGGATAGCCCCTACTCCAACCTCCGAGGCATCAACCTCAACAATGAAAGGCAATTCTGGGTTGGGATGTCTGAGGACCGGGGCTGAGACAAAGGCTTGTTTCAAGGCCTGAAAAGATAACTCAGCTTCACGTGACCAGTTGGTTGGATCCGCTCCCTTCTTAGTCAGTGCCACAATGGGAGCAACTAGGTCGGAGAAAGAGTGAATAAATCTTCTATAATAATTCGCAAACCCTAAAAAGCGCTGAATTGCTTTTAAGTTGGTGGGTTGCGCCCAACTAAGGATGGCTTGGAGCTTCTTCGGTTCCATACAGAATCCCCGAGGGGAAATAATGTACCCCAAAAAGGATACCTCCGTGACATGAAATTCACACTTCTCCAGCTTGGCATATAGGTGATTTTCACGTAATTTTTTTAGAACCTGACGCACCTGGGTAACGTGTTGTTCAATAGAGTCAGAATATATCAAGATATCGTCTAAATAGACTACTACGAATCTTCCAAGAAAATCACGGAGCACATCGTTAATGAGATCCTGGAAAACTGCCGGAGCGTTAGACAGGCCGAATGGCATAACCAGATACTCATAGTGACCCGACTGAGTACTGAATGCCGTTTTCCACTCATCCCCTGACTTGATTCGGATGAGGTTATATGCTCCTCTCAGGTCAATCTTAGAAAAAATCACAGCCGAACGTAGCTGATCAAAGAGGACAGAAATCAGTGGCAAAGGGTAAGTATTTTTTACTGAGATTTTATTCAAGGCTCTAAAGTCAATGCAAGGTCTGAGTGATCCATCCTTCTTCTCCACAAAGAAGAAGCCTGCACTTAAAGGGGATTTAGACGGCCTGATAAATCCTTTCCCTAGGCTTTCTTTAACATATTCATTCATGGCCACAGTTTCTGGTCCGGACAATGCATATAACCTTCCCTTAGGCAAAGTGGCACCAGGAATTAGCTCAATAGCACAATCATAAGGCCGATGGGGAGGCAGAATGTCCGCATTGCCCTTGGAAAATACATCAACAAAATCCTGGTATTCCACAGGAATGGGTGCGGGAATGACAGCAGCTATTCTGATGGGAAGCGTAATACATTCCTTATTACAGATGGTACCCCACTGTGAGATCTCCCCCGACTGCCAATCAATGATGGGATTATGAAAGGCCAGCCAAGGGTGACCCAGAACCACTGGAACTGCTGGGCAATGGGTAAGGAAAAATTCAATTTTTTCGGAATGAAGAGCTCCTACCGAAAATAGTACAGGAGGTGTACAGAGAGAAATAACCCCATTGGACAAGGGACTCCCATCTAAACCATGCATGGTGATACACCTACCCAAGGCTAACTGAGGAATACCTAAGGCCTTGGCCCACGTTAAGTCCATAAAGTTCCCTGCAGCTCCACTGTCAACAAAAGCCGACACCGAGGAACAGAGGCTGCCAAAGGAAACTTTAGCTGGGACTAACAGTGAATTATTTGAGGAGATAAGCTGCAGACCAAAGTGAACCCCCTCACAATTCACTTGGTCGAGGCGTTTCCCGACTTGTTCGGACAATTACGGGCAAAATGTCCCTTACTCCCACAGTACAAACAAAGACCAGAATTTTGCCTTCTGGTTCTTTCTTCAGGAGACAGCTTGGAGAGACCTATCTGCATGGGCTCCTCTATGTCCACAGGAATGGAAAAAACACCAGGAGTAGACCCGACAGATGCTCCTTTTTCAGCCCTCCGCTCTCTGAGACGACGATCAATCTTAATAGAAAGCTCCATGAGTTTATCAAGAGTCTCAGGAGCGGGATACTGAAGGAGACTGTCTTTTATAGACTCAGATAAGCCGAGGCGAAACTGACTGCGCAGGGCTGGGTCATTCCATCCACAGTCGTTCGACCAACGGCGAAACTCCGTACAATAAATCTCTGCGGGATTCTTACCCTGTCTGAGAGCACGCAAATGACTCTCGGCGGATGCCTCTCTATCAGGGTCATCATACAATAGCCCTAAAGACCCCAGAAAGGCGTCTACAGACAACAATGCCAGATCGTCAGTACTTAAACCAAAAGCCCAGGTCTGGGGATCCCCCTGAAGTAAAGAAATAATAATTCCGACCCGCTGAGATTCCGTACCTGAGGAGACTGGTCTTAAACGAAAATAAAGTTTACAAGACTCTTTAAAATTAAAAAACTGCTTTCTATCCCCAGAAAAACGGTCAGGCAAATGCATTTTTGGTTCAGGAACGACCCTCGGGGAAGTCCGTAACAGATCTTCCTGTGACCTCACCCGAAGGGACAGATCCTGAACCATCTGAGTAAGTTCTTGAATCTGACTAACTAGAAGCTGGCCAGGATTTGGCCCTACACCAGTGGGATTCATGAGGCCGACAAATCTTCCAAACTGAAATAAGGGAAAAAATCAAACCCTGTTTAATTTTAAATTTTAGTCTGGCCGGTAATAATGTTATGATACCAGTACGTCTGACCAGAGGTGATCTTATGACGGAGGTCAGAGTACAGGAATGGAATGCTGGTTACGGGAGCAGGAAAGCCTAGTAACCCCTGGTGCCCTAACTCCGTTGTCTCGCCCGTGTTATCAGAAATCCCCTGCGAGACTATGGTTGCTTGAGCCCATGGCAGCCGCGTTTGAAGGGCGGATTATGTCTGCCCAACTCCGATGCCCCCTCAGGTCTTAATGGGAGACAAAGGGAAATCCGAGACAGGGTGATAACAAGGGGCCCTCTGACTAAGCAACCAGGCCAGGGGCTACAAGCTAACTAACTTAAACCAGAAGTATGTGCGGACAAACCGCCAGGGAAAAGGACAACCAAAAATCCACGAATCTGTTACTCCTATCCAGCACCGCTGGATACCAGAGTGGATTTGTGGGAGCGGAATCCTCCGCAAAAGCTCCGAAACACAATGTAACCAAATAATAAATAGTAAGCGGTCAAGCCGCAACACACGGCTACGCCGCGACTCACAAACACCACAAGATGTTAAAGGTGCTCAGTCAGGACTCCAGGAAAAGATGACAACTTCCGAGTATTGGACCACTGAGGACAGGAACGACCGGATAGACAGGACTGGAAAACTCTCTGCAACAGACACAGCAAACAGGAAGCTATTACCGGCGTCTGTGAGAAGTCCAGAGAGTGCTTTTAACTGGGAGCTCTCCAATCAGGAGCCAGACAGGGTAATTAACAATCATGCCGTGCAGCTGCATGCTGCACGGCCAGGATACCAATGAGGTGATTAATCTAGACCCAGCAACGGGGAACGCGGTCCGACAGTGGCGTCCCCGTTGCTAGGGTCTGAGCGGCTCCGTGCGCCCGGCATCTAGCGTTGCTAGGGAGCCGGCGGCTGTCCGCATGCGGCATCCCTAGTTGCTAGGCGCCGGGCCGCACTGACGGGCGGACCCTCGGCGCCTAACACATGGGGTTTATACCAAAGCTCTAGAACGGGCGGGAGAGTGTGTATGACTCTGCATCACCGATTGACCAAACAAGAGGCCCTCCTCAGCCAGGGTATCAAACTTGTAAAACTTTGCAAATGTGTTTGAACCCAACCAGGTAGCAGCTCGGCAAAGCTGTAATGCCGAGACCCCTCGGGCAGCAGCTCAGGATGAGCCCACCTTTCTGGTAGAATGGGCTTTCACCGATTTCGGTAATGGCAATCCTGCCGTAGAATGAGCCTGCTGAATCGTATTACAGATCCAGCGTGCAATAGTCTGCTTGGAAGCAGGAGACCCAATCTTGTTGGGAGCTCACAGCATAAACAGAGCCTCTGTTTTCCTAATCTGCGCCGTTCTGGCGACATAGATCTTCAAAGCTCTGACTACATCGAGAGACTTCGACTCCTCCAAGGCATCAGTAGCCACTGGCACCACAATAGGCTGGTTTATATGAAATGAAGAAACCACTTTTGGCAGAAATTGCTGACGAGTTCTCAACTCTGCTCTATCAGCATGGAAGATAGGGGCTTTTGTGAGACAAAGCCGCCAACTCAGAAACCCGCCTTGTGAACTCCAAGGCCAACAACATGACTACTTTCCAAGTAAGAATAGACAAGACAAAGATTCGATATCTTATGCGCCCCACATTTGATAGGATAAAACAGATACTCAATCTTATGAAAGTTCTCGTATAACAAGTCCAAAACGGTTCTCCTTCCTCCCTCCTTTTAGGTTGGAAGACCCAAAACTTTTTTCTCCTCCAAACGAACACCGTAGATGGTAGCCGGGGAAAGCAAAAAACAAACAGAAAAAGTCCAATGTGTAGTACAGTCTATTTCACAATTCGGAAAATATAAAGGTGAATCAATTCGGGAAGACCAGGATCTTTAAACGTAGATTCCCACTCCGTGTATGGTCTAAATTAGGGGACCACCCAAATCAACGTGATGATGTGTATTTATGCTCACTTTGTATGCTTACATAAAACACGTATTCTCATGCACATAAAGGTATCTTTTTCCTTGTAATTTACTTCTCACAATTAGTTCCCATATATTACCCAAATGGTCAGAGAGATTTTCAGCTTACACGTAGCTTACTTGTAACAAGTAGATGTAATCATATAACGGTTTCTTTGATCGTTCTCACACAGAAGGGATGACGTTTTCATAAACTCCCGTCCATGGATGTTAAAAAGAATCCGTATTAATGAACTCTCTGCTAATAGTGTGGTCCTTTTCAATTGGTTTTTCATGCAAACATTGTTCTACAGGCTACACAACAGAGAGGAATAGGAAAGAGGACCTTACTAGAAAAATAGGTCGCTAATAAGGACTTCAATTCATGAGGGCCAATTTATAATCAGCCACCCAATCCATTTTTTGGATAGGAGGAAGCGTCTGAGTATTAAGTATTACCAGAGACATTAATTTGCATGAAAAACCAATTGAAAGGGACCACACTATTAGCAGAGAGTTCATTAATACGGATTCTTTTTAACATCCATGGACGGGAGTTTATGAAAACGTCATCCCTTCTGTGTGAGAACGATCAAAGAAACCGTTATATGATTACATCTACTTGTTACAAGTAAGCTACGTGTAAGCTGAAAATCTCTCTGACCATTTGGGTAATATATGGGAACTAATTGTGAGAAGTAAATTACAAGGAAAAAGATACCTTTATGTGCATGAGAATACGTGTTTTATGTAAGCATACAAAGTGAGCATAAATACACATCACCACGTTGATTTGGGTGGTCCCCTAATTTAGACCATACACGGAGTGGGAATCTACGTTTAAAGATCCTGGTCTTCCCGAATTGATTCACCTTTATATTTTCCGAATTGTGAAATTGACTGTACTACACATTGGACTTTTTCTGTTTGTTTTATGCTTTCCACGGCTACCATCTACGGTGTATGTTTGGAGGAGAAAAAAGTTTTGGGTCTTCCAACCTAAAAGGAGGGAGGAAGGAGAACCGTTTTGGACTTGTTATACGAGAACTTTCATAAGATTGAGTATCTGTTTTATCCTATCAAATGTGGGGCGCATAAGATATCGAATCTTTGTCTTGTCTATTGTTACCTTTTCCAGTTTTGATAACACTGGTAGATATCCATTTGCTGCCTACATTATCCAACGCAGGAGTCCACTCATCTGTTTTACTGTTAACTTTCCAAGTAAGGAATTTTAACTCAACCTTACGTAAAGGTTCAAACCAATGAGATTGCAGGAACTGCAATACCACATTAAGATCCCACGGTGCCACAGGAGGCACAAATGGAGGTTAAATGTGCAGTACACCTTTCATGAAGGTCTGAACTTCCGGAAGGGAGGCCAATTCTTTTTGAAAGAAAATTGATAAGGCCGAAATTTGTACTTTAATAGAGCCTGACTTTAGGCCCGCATCCACACCTGCTTGTAAAAAATGGAGCAAACGCCCAGCTGAAATTCTTCCGTAGGAGCATTCTTGGATTCACCCCAATACACATATTTTCTCCAAATACGGTGGTAATGCTTTGCCGTTACTTCCTTTCTAGCCTGAAGAAGAGTGGGAATGACTTCACTGAGAATACCCTTTCTGGCTAGGATTTGGCGTTCAACCGCCATGCCGTCAAACGCAGCCGGGTTAAGTCCTGATACACGCACGGACCTTGTTGTAACAGGTCCTCCCGAAGAGGAAGCGGCCAGGGATCTTCTATGAGCAACTCCTGAAGATCTGGATACCAGGCCCTCTTTGGCCAGTCTGGAACAATGAGTATTGCCTGAACCCTTGTTCTTCTTATAATCTTTAACACCTTCGGAATGAGTGGAAGTGGAGGGAACACATAGACTGACGGAAACACCCACGGTGTCACTAGGGCGTCCACCGCTATTGCTTGAGGGTCCCTCGACCTGAAACAATATCTCTGAAGTTTCTTGTTGAGGCGGGACGCCATCATGTCTATTTGAGGAATTCCCCCAACGACTTGTCACTTCTGCAAAGACCTCTTGATGAAGACCCCACTCTCCTGGATGGAGATCATGTCTGCTGAGGAACTCTGCTTCCCAGTTGTCCACTCCTGGAATGAAGACTGCTGACAGAGCACTTGCATGTCTCTCCACCCAGCGAAGAACCTTCGTGGCCTCGGCCATTGCCGCTCTGCTTTTTGTTGCTCCCTGGCGGTTTATGTACGCCACTGCTGTTATGTTTTCTGACTGAATCAAGACGGGCAGACCGCGAAGAAGATGTTCCGCCTGCAGAATGCCGTTGTAAATGGCCCTTAATTCCAGAATGTTTATCTGCAGACAATCTTCCTGGCTTGACCATTTTCCCTGAAAGTTTCTCCCCTGTGTGACTGCTCCCCAGCCTCGGAGACTTGCATCTGTGGTCACCAGGATCCAATCCTGAATCCCGAACCTGCGTCCCTCCAGAAGGTGAGAACTGTGCAGCCACCACAGAAGGGAGATCCTGGTCCTGGAAGATAGGATTATTTTCCGGTGCATGTCTAGGTGAGACCCGGACCACTTGTCCAACAGGTCCCACTGAAACACCCTGGCATGGAACCTGCCATACGGAATGGCCTGGTAGGCTGCCACCATCTTCCCCAGCAACCGAGTGCATTGAAGAATTAACACTCTTGCCGGTTTCAGAATCTGTTTTACCATGTTCTGTATTTCCAGAGCCTTTTCCACTGGAAGAAAAACTCTCTGTAATTCTGTATCTAGAATCATACCCAGGAATGACAGCCGTGTCGTCGGAACCAACTGCGATTTTGGCAAGTTTAGGAGCCAACCATGTTGTTGCAGAATCGTCAGTGAGAGCGCAACATTCTTCAGCAATTGTTCCTTGGATCTCGCCTTTATGAGGAGATCATCCAAGTACGGGATAATTGTAATTCCCTGCTTGCACAGGAGAACCATCATTTCCGCCATAATCTTGGTGAAAATCTGTGGTGCCGTGGAAAGACCAAACGGCAACATCAGAAATTGGTAATGACAATCCTGAACAGCAAACCTCAGGTATTCCTGATGTGGAGGATATATGGGAACGTGTAAGTAAGCATCCTTTATGTCGACCGACACCATAAAATCGCCCTCCTCCAGACTGGAGATCACTGCTCGGAGAGATTCCATCTTGAATTTGAAGTTTTCAGAAATAAATTGAGGGATTTTAGGTTCAGAATCGGTCTGACTGAGCCATCCGGCTTTGGGACCACGAACAGACTTGAATAAAAACCCTCCCCCCCCCCCGTTGTGATGGGGGTACCGTGACAATGACTTGATTCTGACACAGCTTTAGTATTGCCACACAAACTACATCTCTTTCTAGATGAGAAGCTGGCAAGGCCGATTTGAAAAATCGGTGAGGGGGCATGTCTTGAAACTCTAATTTGTACCCTTGGGTTACTATTTCTAATATCCAATGATCCAGGTCCGAGTGTATCCAGACCTGACTGAAGAGTTTGAGACGTGCCCCCACCGTTGTGGACTCCCGCAGAGGAGCCCCAGCGTCATGCGGTGGATTTGGTAGAAGCCGGAGAGGACTTCTGCTCTTGGGAACTTGCCACAGCCTGTGACCTCTTTCCCCGTCCTCTTCCTCTCGCAGCAAGGAAGGAGGACCCTCGTCCTTTTTTGAATTTATTGGGCCGAAAGGACTGCATCTGATAGTGGGGCGTTTTCTTCTGTTGTGCAGCAACATAAGGCAAAAAGGACGACTTACCCGCGGTAGCCGTAGATACCAGGTCAGTGAGGCCGTCACTAAACAATACACTACCATTACACGGTAAAGACTCCATTGCCTTCTTAGAGTCGGCATCAGCATTCCATTGATGAATCCACAATGCTCTCCTAGCTGAGACTGCCATGGCATTGGCCCTCGATCCCAAAAGGCCAATATCCCTTACAGCTTCTTTTAAATATACTGCAGCGTCCTTGATATGACCCAGAGTCAAAAGCACGTTATTCCTGTCTAGGGAATCTATCTCAGATGACAAGTTATCTGCCCACTTTTCAATCGCACTACTCACCCATGCTGAAGCCACGGCAGACCTGAGTAGCGCACCCGTTTTGACATAAATGGATTTTAGTGTATTTTCCTGCTTACGATCCGCAGGATCCTTTAGGGCTGCCATGTCAGGAGACGGAAGCGCCACTTTTTTGGACAGACGCGATAGAGCCTTACCCACCGTGGGGGTTGACTCCCACTTTTCCCTGTCCCCTAAGGGAAACGGATATGCCACTGGAATTCTTTTGGGAACCTGTGCCTTCTTGTCAGGATTTTCCCAAGCCTTTTCAAATAGAGCGTTCGGTTCATGAGAGGGAGGAAAAGTTACCGCAGGTTTCTTTCCTTTATACATACAGACCCTAGTATCAGGAACAGCAGGGTCCTCTGTTATGTGCAACACTTCGTTTATCGCCACAATCCTATACTGAATGCTCTTAGCCAGTTTAGGATTTAATCTGGCATCACTATAGTCGACACTGGAATCAGAGTCCGTGTCGGTATCTGTATCTGTTAACTGGGCAAATGCACGTTTTTGTGACCCCGAGGGGGTCTGAGCTTGTGACAATGCATCTTCCATGGATTTCCTCCATGTCTGGCTTTTAGACTCAGATTTATCTAATCTCTTCATCAACCGAGCCACATTAGCATTCAAAACACTCAACATATTCACTCAATCAGCCGTCGGCGGCGCCGACACGGTCACTCCCCCAGTCTTTTCTGTTCCCACTCCAGCCTCCCCCTGAGAAGAGCATTCAGCCTCAGACATGTCGACACACCCGTACCGACACCCTCCAGCACACTGGGGCTATGGGAGACAGACCCACAACAAAGCCTGTTAGAGAAACACAGAGGGAGTTCTGTCAGCTCACAACCCAGCGCCTGACCCGGTTCTGAAGCTAGTAAAATACTGTCCAGACCTGCTACCGCTTTCACATTACAATAATTAGCACCAAATCTCTTGTGCCCCCCGTTTTGCACCCTGTTACTTGCACAGTAGCGTGGGAGGCCAAGCTCAGTGTCTCTGCAGCTTCTGTGAAGAGAAAATGGCGCTGGTCAGAGCTGTGAGGGCTAAGCCACGCCACCTTAATGACGCGCTTCAGTCCCGCTTATCTTTGCCTGTTTTTTATACTGGCGGGGGTCTGTAATCAGTGCCTAGGCACTTTATACTCTTTTGCCAGTGGCTAATATTGAGGCTTAATGCTGCCCAGCCCCCCCCCCCCCCCCCTGTGCACTGCACCCTGCAGTGCCGTTCTGAATGTGGGAGCATGGCGGGCTGAGCGGTACCTCAAAAGCCGTCTTCTGCCGTCACTGAAGTCTTCTGATCTTCTGAATACTCACCCAGCTTCTATCTTCTGGCTCTGGAAGGGGGGTGAAGGCGCGGCTCAGGGAACGAGCAGCTAGGCGCACCAAGTGATCAGACCCTCTGGAGCTAATGGGGTCCAGTAGCCTAAGAAGCAGAGCCTTTGAACTCAGAGAAGTAGGTCTGCTTCTCTCCCCTCAGTCCCACGATGCAGGGAGCCTGTTGCCAGCAGGTCTCCCTGAAAATAATAGACCTAATAAAGTCTTTTTTCTGAGAAACTCTGGAGAGCTCCTCAATGTGCATCCAGTCTCACTGGGCACAGAATCTAACTGGAGTCTTGAGGAGGGGCATAGAGGGAGAAGCCAGTTCACACCCCTGTTAAAGTCTTAAAGTGCCCATGTCTCCTGCGGATCCCGTCTATACCCCCATGGTTCTTGAAGCTTCCCCAGCATCCTCTAGGACGTATGAGAAATATGGGGTGCCTAGAGTTTATCCTGCCCACCAAGAGCATGGTCAAAGTATATTTTATAAGTCTTCTTTTTCAAGGTACTAAGAGGCTTTCTTGCTTTCTTTGACTTTTTGTGTGAACTTACTGCATACATAATAAAATGAATCAGGATGGTTACCACCACCCCCAACCCAAATTTTAGGGACTGCCATTGCTTTGTATGTACTCAAAAATACCACAGAAAATGTACTCACACAGATATAAAATAATGAACTCAAGTAAAGATTACCACTAAATGGAGACATTTTACAAGAATAAAATTGAAACTTGCACTGTTCATTGCCAGTGGTGTGAGGGCCACATATTTCCTTATGGCAATTAGCCATCACAGAGACAGTAAGAACACCTCCTGGTTACTGATGGTAATGGTACAGACCGGGGAGCTTCCTGCTTTCTTCCACCTCTGCACTTTAGCTTGGTGCTGGGACAGGACCCAGCAAGCAATATGACATCCACAGGAGGATGGCTCTGACCCAGGACCAGCACATGGAGGAGAATGAGAACGATGAGGAGGGGATCTCTGATAACATAGAGGTTGAGAAGTCTGGGCAGGATGCGTGCCCCATAGTACAGGCAGAAGGGAATGTTACTGAGCACTTCATGTAGTAAAATACTCCATATTTTACACTCTCATAAACCTTCCATGATATCAAATTTCTGATGGTATATTTGGATTCTACCAACAAAATGAAATGCAAATTAATCCTTATCATGTCAGATGCAAAATGGCTGTTGAGTAGTGTTATTATACTGTCCACAGCCTAGTGCTGACTCCCTGGTCATCTAGGGAAGCTTTAGGCAAGTAATGGTGACCCAAGGCTCCAGAAGCAGAGGCTGTAGTGGGGAGCTTTGTATAACTTATCTGCTTCCTTCCACTTTCCTCCTTAACATTTGCCTTGACTCGTGTTAGCTGCAGCTGTCTTCAAGGCTCAGCCATAGATCCTAACTCTTTTCTTTGTCTCTGTCGGTCTCCTCAATGGTCCCGTTGCCATTTAACTGTGGGCCTAATTCAGATCTGATCGCAGCAGCAAAAATGTTAGCTAATGGACAAAACCATGTGCACTGCAGGTGGAGCAGATATAACATTTACAGAGAGAGTTAGATTTGCGTGGGTTATATTGTTTCTGTGCAGGGTAAATACTGGCTGCTTTATTTTTACACTGCAATTTAGATTTCAGTTTGAACACACCCCACCCAAATTTAGCTCTCTCTTTACATGTTATATCTGCCCCCCCCCCCCCCCCCCCCCAAATTCCAGCAGTGCACATGGTTTTGCCCATTAGCTAACAAATTTGCTGCTGCGATCAGATCTGAAGTAGGCCCTGTGTTCAATATAAGATACTGGGTAAGGACAAAGCCGCAACACATTGAGTCATGATTGGCCTGCCATGGTGAATACTGATTGGCTCACTAGAGGCAGCAGAGATTAGCGGAGCTTGAATCCTTTTGAATTCCAGGAAGCTATTTCTCCATCACACTGTTCAGCTTCCCAAGCAAAAGCCAGAGAGGAATTGGACATGTTCATCATCTCCTAGGTGTGGTGTGCCCTGCGGGTGAGGATGGTGCTGGATATTCAACAAAATAGGGAGGGCTTTAGCTGTGCTTATTGGCTGTGCTGCCTGATTCACACTCTGGCTTATTATCCATGATGTGTTCATCAGTCTCCCAATAAAAGCTGGCTATCTGAGGTTCAATGTGCCTTGCAGTCTGCAGGTGAATATGGCACCGGAGATACAGGCAACAGACTCATTATCCATGATGCAAGGTTTGTTGGGAATGTGTGTGCAGTCTTGTGGGTAGCAGAGTACTGTACACAGCAACAGTGATTGTGTAGGTAATGACCAGTCCAGTTACTTAACCAGTCTCTGTGTTTCACTGCAGCACAAGTGAATGTAGAGCCATACTCACTGTACAATGGTTGGCAGCAGCATTTTCACTAGGTAGTGGTGAAGGGCTCTTGAAACAGTTATAGCTGGGTGAAGTCGCTTGTCTCAGGAGCAAAGAGGGGGTTGTTCATCCTCCACCATGTCACTTATACACAGTGGCAAGAGGGTGCAGTGCAAAGGTTAAAGTGAGCTGGAGTGGGGTGGAACTGCATTTTGTAAGTTCCATGTGGAGATGGAACCAGTTCCGCCTCCTCTGGCCCACCTAACCCAGGATGTCAGCTGGTGAGCAGGGAGATGCAGGGCGCCTATTGAGATTACCAGCGGGCATTCAGCTCCCTCCCCACAGCTGCAGCTGGAGTCAGGAGCTCAATCCTGAGCTCTGACTTCCGGCTCTGGCAGTGTGCTGTGCACTATGGGAGAGATGTCATGATGTCTCTCCCATAGTTCGGAGGAGCGGGCGGCAAGAAAGGGCATCAGCAGTCGGACGCGGGGCTTAAGAGGAGTATTTTGTGTTTATTTTTTGTGTGTGTGTATAAGTGGCGCTACTAGAGGGGGCATAACTACTGGGTGCATATCTACTGTGGGCATAACTACAGGGGGCATAACTAAAGGGGGCATAACTACAGGGGGCAAAACTACAGAAGACATATCTACTGGGGCATAACTACAGGGGTCATAACTCCTGGGGGCATAACTAAATATAGCATAACTATAGGGGGCCAATACTACATGGTGGCATACCTACAGGGGCAATACCACTGGGGGCATTACTACTGAGGGCACTGCTAATGAAGGTATTGCATAGGGGGCACTTCATAAATGGCATCACTTCTGGGGATATAAGGGGCACTACTACTGTGGGCACTGCAGAAGGGGCACCAATACTATGGAGTCTACATAAGGAGCACTAGCATTGTGGGCACTACCACTACTGTGGGTTTTGCATAAGGGGCACTACTACTGTGGGCATTGTATAAGGGGCACTACAGCTGTGGGCATTATGTGTATTTGGGGTGCTACTACTGTGGGCTTTGTGTATAAGGGGCACTAATGTGTGTCATAACGGGAATAAGGGACACTACTGTGTGGCATAATATGAATTGGGGATACTTTTGGATGACCACAACCCCTTTTTTTCTTACACCATGCCCCTTTTTCTGTGGCACGCGCCACAATCCCTTTATTGCACAGACGCTGGGGGGGGGGGGGAGTTAGGGATGAGTTCCACCACCACTCTAGGGCCACTTTAAGTAGTGGTGCAGTGCATACGCAGATACACTATTGGCAGCCATCCTGGTTAGGGAATTAAGTTTTCCCAGAGGAACTATTTTGTTGGAGACTGCGCAGCAGTACACTCCATTTCTAACACTCCAGCCCTCCTTACTACAAGCTTCTCAATGTTACACAAATTTACATTAAAGATTCCTTGTAACAACCTGCAAAAAGAACATCATTATATACAACTGTGGTTTGGCCTTATTAGCAAAGCCCATTTTTCTGAAAATATACAACAGGTCTCAGCAACAGTCTCTTGACTCAAAACTTCTGAATTGTCACTGTCACGATGCTTGATACCTTCTGCACCAGTCAGCCTCTGACTTTGGCTTTTGAAGCTCAAAAGGCCTTATCACATTTTCTGGGTGGCATTATTTATTTATTACCAGTTATTTATATAGCGCACACATATTCCGCAGTGCTTTTACAGAGAATATTTGCCCATTCACATCAGTCCCTGCCCCAGTGGAGCTTACAATCTATATTCCCTATATCATGTACACACAGTCACATTCACGCTAGGGTTAATTTTTTGTTGGGATCCAATTAACCTACCAGTTTATTTTTGGATTGTGGGAGGAAACCGGAGTAAAACACGAAATAGATAATTACACAACAGGTTATAATATCAGACAAAACCTAATAGTCTGTTACCGACCATACTTATAATTTTCACTTTATGTGATAATGACATGTCGGTAGTGCTCCCAGAGTCAGTAGGGATACATGAACAAAAAGAAAAAGAAAAGAAAGACTCTGTGCTGGGGAACTCTTTGTGAAACGTTATTAGATAATAAAACTTTACTTTTAATTATTTCATTAAAATAATGTGACTAGAAAAATTAATATACCTTAGTATTCATACGTGGTTACAAATGACTCACATAAATTGTAACACAAGAGAAAAATATTAATAAATAATGATTAAACGCCTTGGTGAAAAATATTTAAGCTTAGTGGTACAGTTACCCGGGTAAAACTGTCTATCAATAATATATTGAGACAGGTTTATCTTTCCCAGGGGGGTATCCTTTTAATTGGTCCTCATAATTGAAAATTGTTTATGATATAAATAGTAAAGGCGAAAAAAATTTAATTGTTGCCTATATGGGTTATTAAACACCTTCAGCGCTATAATCAGGCAGTGGTGTCACCAGAAGGCATTTGATTCAGCAGATTATTGCCTTTTGATCATGTAAAAATTAATGTGTTTAATGCAGGGCCCCTCTCCCTCAAAGCCCCTTAAGAGGAGAGGTCACAGATATTGTGCATAACCTATCACTAGTGCAGTGGTGGCCAACCTGTGGCTCTTGAGCCTCATGCGGCTCTCTCTTTATTCAAATGTGGCTCCCGTCACTCGAAGTCACGTGACCACAACAGATCCTGAAACTGCTGCACTCCAGCCAGACAGGCAGCAGCAGCACTACGGAGACTGAGAACTGACAGAGCCAGATACTAGAGGTGAGACACCCACTGGCAAACAGAGGACACATAAGGGGCTGCTGCAATGGCACGAGGTGCATTTTTTCGGGGGTGGGGGGGGGGGGGGGGGCTGTAGTGACACATGAGGGTCCTGGCAGGAGTGACACAGGAGAATGCTGGCAGGAGTGACTCATGGGGGAGCTGGCTGTAGTGACATACTGTAGGAGTGTGCTAGCAGGAGTGACACATGAGGTAGCTGGCTGAAGTGACACAGTAGGGTATGTGGAAGTGGCTTTTTAAATGTATTTTATGTTGGATCTGGCTTTAAAAAATGTATTTTATGTGGATCTGGCTTTTTAAATGTATTTTATACCAGAGGCGTGGCCTAGCAGGCACAAGTCCACACCCCATTTTTGCATGTGCGCCTGTAGCTTGATGTCGGCTCTTTGACATGCCTAATAAGATTTTTTGGCTCTTTGTTTCTGACTGGTTGGCCACCCCTGCACTAGTGGGTCTACTTCAATGAAATAATAAAAAAAAAAAAGTGTATTAGATTCCTTATAACCCAACATTGAAAGAGGGTTACTGTGTATATATATATGAAAATAGAAAGGAGTAAGTATGTTGAGAAAGTAGTAGGTAGATACAGTATCTTCCTTCTGCTGTTCAGCATGGATGTTTACTGCACCTGGAATTCATTGCTGGTCTCCCAACCAATTACTAACCAAGCCTACCAAAGATTGGCTTTCAAGATCGGATGAGATTGGGCATATCCTGTGGAGTATGTCAGTAATCTGCTGAATGAGAGAGTACTACTACTTTCTCCGGCTGGGTCCACAGGTTATCCACAGGATAACATCGGGATATGCTGGAGCGTCAGCGGATTGGCACCAAATCGATCACAAGCTTTGTGGCCTCCAAGGATGCACCGGGCTCGTCCATATAATCCCGCCCACCGACTCAGTCAAATCAGTTTTTTGTTTGGTGTCTGTATACACTAAGATTTACCGCTAAGAGACTGGGTCGCAGACATGAGCATCTGCATACACTAAAACGTTCACTGAGCATCTGTGTCCATTAAAAATAACGTAGCGGCAGTGTACACTAGTAGCGTCAGGATCCACTCAGCGGTTTGCTAACGTATTGATTGATCCTGGAAGTGGGGTGAGTCTCCCTGTATCCCACTCTACAGAGTAAGGGTTATACAGCACTAAATTTCTGTCTACTGTGTTAGTACGAATAGTTAAGTTTAGTGCCTATTGCATGAGTTTTGTACAATGCTGTGGTTTTTCTCCGCAATTGCGTCTGAATACAATAAGATAACTGTATAGTACAGTGAACAGTATATGTACGCCTACATACTTGAAATGTGTTTGTAGTTGATAATATGCTCATATGACTAATAATATCATGTGGCTGACTGCTAGTGTGATTGCTGACTTTATATATGTTTGTCAGTGTTTTTTTCTGAACCTCAATGCTGGTGCTTGGGTTGGGGTCGGATTGTTATCACTTTTTATGCAATATACATTGTTTTCAGTCACAGATTGTGTAGTAACTGTGAAAGAGTTGATTATTTATCATGTCTAAGAGCAGCAAAGGTGACGAGGTTACAACAGTAACACCAACACTCAAAACATGTTTATCCTGCAAGGTGGGGTTAATAACTCAATCCTTAGGAAATAATGGGTTGTGTGCAAACTGTTTTTCATTTCAGCAGACTGCAAGGCAGATCCCTGTTCAACAACAAATAGATCCACCTTGGGCCTTATTTGCACAGACTTTATCCAGTATAGCTGACAGGTTGGCCCCTGTAGCTCCAACCGCAGGAATAGGGTACACGGTTAACCCATACATGCAGCTCCCATTTTATGGTATAGTCCCTACAGCTTCTACAAGTCAACAAGCTGATAAACCACGGGTAAATATATCATCTAACGAACAGGCTACACAGGATGATACAACAGATGATGACTCCATATACTCTACTTCACCTTATGAAGAACAAATAGAGGGTTTCAGCTCAGAAGATATAGCTGAGTTAATTGGAGCAAAGAAGGCTATTCTGTCTCTAGAAGATTCAGTGGAGCCAGTAGTTAAAACTAAAGCACCAGTGTTTAAATGTCCCAAAACAGTGAGGGTTGAGTTTCCAGGATCAGAAGAACTGACGGAAATTATGGAGGAACCTTGGGCTACGCCCAATAAGAAATATAGAATTCCAAGAAAATGGGATTCTTACTACCCTTTTCCAACTGGGGACTGTTTAAAAAGAGAAGTGCCACCTAAAGTAGACGCGCACGTCATTCGACTTGTGCGAAAATCTATTCTACCCTTGCCATCAACATCATTAAATGATGTCACAGACAGAAGAGTGGATGGTTTTTTTAAAAACATATTTTCTCTGTCAGGGGCAGTCATAAGGCCTGGTATGGCCTCAGCCTGGATGGCAAAATCAATAGTTGAATAGGCTGAAGAATTAGAGAATGGGCTTTTAGCACCTACTAGGGAGCAGGAGTCTCATATAGCTCATATGAAACAGGCTGTGCTATTTTTAGAAGAAGCAGCAATGAATATGGGTACAATTGCTTCCAAAGCATCAGCCTTAACGGTAGCTGCTCGCAGAGCAATTTGGCTACGTATATGGAAAGCTGATTCAGAATCCAAAAAGGTTCTGGAAGCTTTGCCTTTTGTTGGGAACATTCTCTTTGGTAAGGAATTGACAGATATTCTGGAGTCAGAAGCTGAATCCAAGAAGGTTACATTTCTTTCCAGTTATTCTCCTAAGCCTAAGGGTTCAAGTTTTAGGCCATTTCGGTGGCAAGGTAAAGCAAAAGGTAAAAATGAGTTTAAGCAAACTCAGCACAATAAATCTGGTAAAACAAGGAAGCAGTGGGCAACTAGAGGGCCAACTTCCAAACCAGAACAGAAACCATCAGCCTGAGGGTGCGGGCCTCCACTTGGGGGACTCCAAGGTAAGGGGCTGTCTTCTTCAGTTTGCACACATATGGCAGCGGTCGACAACAGACGCTTGGGTGCAAGAAGTGGTATCTCGGGGTTATGTTTTCCCATTCAAAAAGCAGCCTCCTCAAAAGTTTTTTTGTACCAGCCCATCTCACATAGAGACAAAGGCCAGGGCACTGAAAGAAGCAGTTCACAAATTGCTTCAGTCAGGAGTAATTGTCCCAGTACCTCCGGAACAACAGGGGAAGGGGTTTTACTCCAACCTATTTTTGGTCCAGAAGCCAAATGGGTCGTTTCGACCCATCCTCAATCTCAAAATGTTAAACGAATACATTTGGGTCCCAAGGTTCCGTATGGAAACATTACATTTCATAAATTTGGCCATGGAACCAGGGGATTACATGGTATCTCTGGATAAACAAGATGCTTACCTACATGTGCCAATAGCCTTGTCTCATCAGGGTTACCTCAGGTTCGCTATCCTCCAGCAACATTTTCAATTCCAGGCTTTACCCTTTGGGTTGGCCACAACCCCCAGAGTATTTACCAAGATCATGGTGGTTATGGCAGCTTATCTCCGCAAGCAGGGGATAAGGATTTTTCCATACCTTGACGATCTTATAATCCTGGCACAGGCCCAAGTATTGCTCTTGAGCCATCTCCAACAGACTATAACTTGTCTACAGAAGCATGGATGGCTCATAAATTGGGCAAAGTCGTCTCTGATTCCGTCACAATGCATGATTCACTTAGGGGCTGTATTGGATTCAGGTCTGCAGAAAATAATTTTACCTGTGGAAAAAATATCCAAGGTGCAGTTAATAACTTGGGAATTGTTGCACAGTCAAACAATATCAGTTCACATGGCAATGCGAGTGATGGGGTTGACGGTGTCAACATTCGACATGGTGGAATATGCACAATTCCACTCAAGACCTTTGCAACATCTGATTCTGACCAAATGGAATGGAGTACATCAGACAATAAAACAAATGATGGTACTTCCAGTAAAAGTAAAGAGGTCGTTATCTTGGTGGCTACAGACATCCTATCTAGACAAGGAAAGACCCTTTTGGATATCAGATTGGGAGATCCTGACAACGGATGCCAGTCTTCAGGGCTGGGGAGCGGTGTCCGGAAAATTATGGTTCCAGGGACAATGGACCAAAGAGGAAAGTTGCCTGCCAATAAATTTGTTGGAACTACGAGCCATATACATGGCACTGATTCAGGCAAAGGACATTCTGCAAGGAAAACCAGTCCAGATCCGCTCGGACAATGCAGCGGCAGTAGCGTACCTCAACCATCAGGGAGGAACTCGCAGCCAAAGAGCAATGAAGGAGGTAAGTCACATACTAAAATGGGCAGTACTCCATCTTCCAGCATTGTCTGCAGTGTTCGTTCCAGGAGTCCTAAACTGGGAAGCGGACTTTCTCAGTCGGCACACCATTCATGAAACCGAATGGGCTTTACACCCAGAAGTATTTCAGACACTAGTAGACAAGTGGGAGTTGCCAGAGATAGATCTCATTGTGTCCCATCTGAACCACAAAGTTCCGGCATACGGGTCAAGAAAAAAAGACCCCGGAGCGATCCTGGTGGACGCACTGTCAGTGAAATGGTACTTTCATCTGGCATATCTGTTTCCTCCACTCTCCCTGCTACCCAGGGTGGTGAGGAAAATAAAGCAAGCAAAGGGTGCCGTGATTCTAATAGCTCCGGCATGGCTGTCTTTGACGGCGTGGCTGTTGAAACCTCTATCCTAAAATCAAGAGGCTTTCCACAACAGGTAATCCAAACAATGCTTAGAGCAAGGCAACCCTCCTCTGCTCGCGTTTATCACCGAATATGGCAAACCTATATTCATTGGTGCAGTGAAAGAAATATGGATCCAAAATCTTTCAGAGTATCCAGAATCTTAGATTTCCTTCAGGCAGGAATGGATAAGGGTTTGAAGGTGGCTTCCTTGAGAGTTCAGGTTTCGGCATTGACTGTATGGTTTCAAAAGAAAATTGCTATTTTACAATATGTGTGTACTTTTTTCCAGGGAATGCTGCGCATTCAACCACCTTTTGTTCCTCCTGCAGTGCCATGGGATCTAAGTCTGGTTCTCAAAGCCCTTCAAGGGGCTCCGTTTGAACCACTAAAAAAAAGTGGATCTTAAATGGTTAACAGCTAAAGTATTCTTCCTACTGACTATGGCATCAGCTAGAAGAGTATCAGATTTAGGAGCACTATCATATAAATCTCCTTTTCTGAGTTTTTATCCAGATAAAGCAGTTCTCAGAACTAAGTCTGGTTATCTTCCAAAGGTGGTATCAAAGTTTCACCTTAATGAAGAAATTGTAGTCTCGGCTTTTCAGGTATCAGGACTTTCTGCGGAAGAAGCGTCGCTGGACGTAGTCCGTGCATTAAGAATCTACATAGATCGTACCAGTGGCATCAGTGACATAGGAGAAATACTGTTAACTACGGTAAGTTCTTACCATAACATATATTTATGAGAGAAATGTGCTTCTGCTGTCCACATGGATGAGAGAGCATGTGATAGAATGATAAAAGTATTTAGATAAAGTGCTGAAAATTAAGTAGGTACAAGCCAGGAAAGGCTTTGAGGAAAAAATAGGCGTGAGAGTCTCTATAATGAAATATAATGATTGTTTCTTTGATAGACAATTTAATAGCAATAGAGCTTTTCAGAAATAACTTGCAAAGGAAACCGGAGTACCCAGAGGAATCCCACGCAAGTACGGGGAAAATATACAAATTCCACACAGTTAGGGCCATGTCCAATGACACACATTTTCTATGCATGTGAAAATCCATCTTTTCTGAAAATTGCATCGTCTCTTTGAATACACTGTCCCTTGACTTGACAAACTTTCTTGTAATTGGATTCCACAATCCGTAGCCTTTATTCTTATGACGATATCCAAGCATTATGCACTTTATTAATTTTGAATCCAACTTACGTCTTCTTTCCTTTGGTATATGGTCATAAACAGTACTTCCAAATATTCTTAAATGCTTTACACTTGGTTTCTTTTTGATCAGGCCAGGTTGAGTATCCCTTATCCAAAATGCTTGATTTTTCCGTATTTTGGAATAACTGCATACCATAATGAGATTTCATGGTGATGGGACTTAAGTGTAAGCACAGAATGTATTTATGTTTCATATACACCTTATTCACACAGCCTGAAGGCAATTTTAATAACTTTGTGCATTAAACAAAGTGTGTGTACATTCACACAATTCATTTGTGTTTCATGTATACCTTATACACACAGCCTGAAGGTCGGTTAATACAATATTGTTAATAACTTTGTGTATTAAACAAAGTTTGTGTACATTGAGCCATCAGAAAACAAAGGTTTCACTATCACACTCTCAATCAAAAAATTCCGTATTTCGGAATATTCCGTATTTCGGAATATTTGGATATGGGAAACTCAACCTGTAATATGTTCTTTAGGGCAACTGTTGGAGAATGGTTCCACAGTTGCCCTAAAAAAAACATAACACCGAGATGGTGACTCAGTACTGGTCTGGTGTTTGTAATAAACTTATAATTGTGCCTGGGCCACTTCTGTAAACACTCGGAATGCTTTGATTTATAATGGTTGGATCTGTAAATGGAGCAGAGCATGGGTGTAGGCAGTTCACCGGTCAGTGACTGTCATCTTCTAGGTAGCAATATTGGAGTGAAGTGTCCTCCTCTCAGGAACTAGAGGAGGTTGTTCATCTTTCACTATGTCACTCATACACAGTGGTAAGATGGCACCGCGCATGTGCAGATATATTATTGTCGGCTATCTTGGTTAGGAAATTGAGTTGAACCATTTTATTAGAGGCTGCACAGTAGCACACTCCATTTTAACAGGGTTCATACTTTATTTTTACCTGTTTTAATTAAAACATTTAGGATTTAACCAATGAGCCCAACCAACAGTTGCCTGGA
The DNA here is from genome assembly GCF_028390025.1 of Pseudophryne corroboree. Classification (NCBI taxonomy): domain Eukaryota; kingdom Metazoa; phylum Chordata; class Amphibia; order Anura; family Myobatrachidae; genus Pseudophryne; species Pseudophryne corroboree. Next base: position 631,729,657 of record NC_086445.1, read on the forward strand.
ATCCCCACCCCAGTATCGAATCAAGACCACAACAGTAGTAATGTGTAAAAAAATAGTACTTACTGTATACTGCATGTTGTGGCTGCGGCTGCTTCAGAGCTGCTGCACATGCCCAATAGCACAACTTCTCTTACCAAGTCTGCTATGTGTCAGGATCTGAGAACTCATACAGCGGACCAAAGCAGAGAGATGAGACAGCAGCTGGCAGCATTTGTGTGGCAGTCTAAATGCTCTCTGTTACATATGGCAGTCAGAAAAATGCTCTCTGTATTGTATGACAGTCCCAAATCTGGCCTTTACATTGTACGGTGGTCTCCAAATTTCTCTATGAATATATGGCTATCTCAAAAATGTTTTTGTATTGTGTGGTTGTCATAAAAATGTGCTTTTTATTGTATAGCTGTCACAAAAATGATCTCTGTATTGTATGGCAGTCACTGCAATGTTGTGTCTACTTTATGTCCCTCCCTGGGATAGTGTTTAGGGTATGGTGATCAAAGACTTCTATCTGTGTTGCTTTATGCGTTTTCTGTAGTACTTTTTGTGGGGGCTATTAATAATAGGATTTTAGTACCTACCGGTAAATCCTTTTCTCCTAGTCCGTAGAGGATGCTGGGGACTCCAAAAGGACCATGGGGTATAGACGGATAAGCAGGAGCTTGGGCACACTATAAAGACTTAAACTGGGTGTGAACTGAACTGGCTCCTCCCTCTATGCCCCCCCTCCAGCCCACGGTATGAAAAAACATACAGCCCTATGCTGAGAGAACATGTAACACAACCTGTGTGTCAACCCAACCAACAATAAGAAACCACATGCCATGGCATGAACAATGTCAGCGAAAGCCTGACAGAGAAGAAACACCACAAAGTGCAAGCAAAAGCAATAACTGCAGAGACAGTACGCACTGGGACGGGTGCCCAGCATCCTCTACGGACTAGGAGAAAAGGATTTACCGGTAGGTACTAAAATACTATTTTCTCTTACGTCCTAGAGGATGCTGGGGACTCCAAAAGGACCATGGGGTCTATACCAAAGCTCCAGAACGGACGACTCTGCAGCACCGATTGAGCAAACATGAGGTCCCCATCATCCAGGGTATCAAACTTGTAGAGCTTAACAAAGGTGTTTGAAACCCGATCAAGTAACCGCTCGACAAAGTTAACCCGCCGAGACAACTCGGGCATCCGCCCAAAAATAAACCATCTTCCTAGTAGAATCGGTCTCCCCCAACTTCGGTAATCCAGCCGTAGAACTAGCACACTGAGTCGTATCACAGATCCAGCGTGTACCAGACTGCAGAGACACAGGCGCCCCGAGCACGCTGGGAGCATACCGGACAAACAGAGCCTCTGTTTCCCCAAACAGAGCCCCAATCGGCGACATAAATCTTCACAGCCCTGACTACATCGAGATAGATTTAATCATCCAATGCCGAAGTTACCACAGGCATCCAAAAAGGCAGGCGTTTGACAAACCCCGAAAACCCTTTTCAGCAGAACCACCATCCGAGTTCCCAATTCTATCCACTTGGAAGATCCAACAGGGGCTCTTGTGAGACAAAGCCGCTACTTCAGACAACCGCCTTGCGGTTGCCTAACAAGCAAACGTATGACCATTCTCCAAGAGAGAAATTTTAACACAACCTTTAATAAAGGTTCCAATCAGTGAGACACAAGAAACGCAACACCACGTCAAGAGCCCACTGTGCCAACGGCACAAATGGAGGTTGGATGTGCCATACTCCTTTCACGAAAGTCTGAACTTCCGGAATGGTGGCCATTCTTTCTTTTTTTTAAAGAAAATTTGCAAGGCCAAAACTGCCCTGAAACGGAGCCTAACTGTAGGCCTGCATCCACACCTGCTTGCAAAGAACGGAGAAGAACGACTCAGCTGAAAGATTGCCGTAGGAAGCTTCTTAGATCTACACCAAGACACATATTCACGCCAAACACGGTGTTAAGGCTTCGCCGTTACTTCTCTTTTAGACAGAAGAAGTGTGGAAATTACCTCACTGGGAATAACCGATCGGACTAGGATATGGCGTTCAACCGCTACGCCATCAAACGCAGCCGCTATAAATCCTGATACACGCTCGGATCTTGCTGTAACAGTTTCTCCCGTAGAGGAAGAGGCCAGGGATCTTCTATGAATAAATCCTGAAGAACCGGATACCAAGCCCTCCTTGGCTAGACCGGAACAATGAGTATCGCAGGAACCTCTGTTCTTCTTACGTTTATCACCTTCAGTAGAGTGAAAGTGAAGGGGACACCTAGACCGACTGAAAACCCCCAAGGTGTCACGAGGTCGTCCGCTGCTATAGCTTGAGTATCCCTTGACCCGGAACCATAGTCCTGAGGTCTCTCGTTGAGGCGAGATGCCAACATGCCCAATTGAGGCACTTCTCAAAGACTTGTCACTTCTGTAAAATGTCTCTATGACGACAGTATTTCTCCCGGATGGAGAGCGCGTCTGCGGATTAAATCTATTCCTCCGTCGTTTACGTCCGGAACTAAGACTGCTAATATAACGGTTACCAGTCTTACCACCCAGCGGAAAACTATTTCAGCTTCTGCCATTGTCGCTTTGCTCCTTGTTCCGCCCTAGCGGCTTACTCGCGCCACTGCTGCCAAGTCGTCCGACAGAATTAATATGGGCAGATCACGAAGAATATGTTCGTTGAAAATAGCTCTTACTTCAAGAAAACTTATTGCAGACAAGCTTCGCAGCTTGACCTTTTCCTCTGGAAATACTTCCCATGCAAGGACTGCTCCCCAGCCTCAGAGATCTGCACACACGTACACCAGGATCTAATCGTGAATCCCGAACCTTCATCCCTCTAGGAGGTGAGAACTGAGAAGATTTCACAGGAGCGATATCCTGGCCATTAGAATTATATTCTAGTGCATGTGCCGATGAGACCCGGACCACATTCCCAACAGGTCCCGTGAAAACCACTCTGGCATTTGACCTGCTCACCGAAAAAGGCATCTTAGGCCACACCCAACTTCTTCATCAATGGAACATACAGATGGATTGTCACTGCAAATCTGATCCGACTCCGGATCCTCAGATCTCCTTCCACAGGAATACACAGAACTTCAACTGTTCCGTATCTACTCTGATACCCACCTCCGACGTCTGCGTCGTTGGGAATAACAGGCTTCCCCTGTGTTGAAGCCCAGTCATAGAGCAAACGACGACTTTCACGACTTGTGACCTGACCATGCCGTAAACAGGAGAGTATCTCAGTACATAATAACAATGGGTCTTACTATTGAAAGAACCCCAGCATACTGCCCTCACTCCGGTGAAATGGCTGGATATCAACCTAGGTAGGCTAAATGTGAGGAAAACGCATTTACCCCCTTTTCTACCTTTACGTGCTGAAGCACCTTCATAAGTAGAAACTTTAAATTCTATTTTTTTATTTTTGATAGCAGGACAATGTCCAGAACCTGACGCAACTCTGGTATGGCGTCGCGTATTACCTCCCTTTCCAAAAGGGAATCGCCAAGACCTATTCAAATTTAAAAAAAAAAGTCAGTGAGGGAAATCATCTGTAAACCCCAGCATGTCTTCTATGAGTAACTCCCATGTCCAAGACCAGTCTCGGACAGACTGAAGAGTAGTAGACGAGTTCCCACCGGAGTGGTCTCCAGTCAGATAGACCACCGACATACGGTGGATGTGTTAGCCACCAGACAACAACATCCGCTTCTGCGAACCTAACAGGGCTGCAGAACTCTTACCTTGTCACCCTCCACAATTTGCCCCGAAGAGGAAAAATGAAAGGTATCAAACCGGTTAAAGTGACCGCATCCCACAACCGAACGCGTCACCAACCGTTGTGAGGTAATCCAACTCACGTAGCTGACTTACCCGCGGTATCTGGCAAGATTGACCAAACCGAGGCCACCCCCACAGCGGTACCCCGTCCCAGGGAAATACACCAGTACCTCTCGGATTCAGCCTCAGCATTTCTACTGCCGGTGCACTGCAACCTGTCTCTATGTTATAGAAAAGGATCAACATAAGACACATCCCCTCTTTCTATAGGGTAAATCTATCGGATGCCTTTCCGAATACCACATTCCCCCCATGTGCAGGCAATGTACATAACTCCAGAGTAAAGAATAAAATATCACTTAGCTTCCTGTGTACGATCCTTTGCGACAGGGCCCCATGCCGACCAGGAGTTGATTTTCATAGTATTCTATCCGCAGCGGAAAAGAATAACCATTCGGCTTCTTTCTGACACCAACTAGAGCTTCACCAACAGAGCGACCAGCACATGAAAGGAATACTATTATTACAGCATCCATCCACAATGTAATATGAATACACATAAATAAAACACAACTCCACACATATCCTAAATATATCTATCTATATATATATATATATCTATATATATATATATATATATATATACACATGTAAGCGGATTACCCGGAACCAATGGGTCCCTAGGTGTGTTCTGATTGTGTATGAGCATGTACTGAAGCCCCAGTTGAGGATCTGCCAGGAAACATTATGGTCGACAGAAAACTTAGCATTCGTCGACAGCAGGGAGTAGTAATCATGCAAAAATAACATACTAATAACTCCAAGGGGACTGAAGGAAGATACACAATAAGTTCAATAACACTCCCCTATGGGGGTAATTCCAAATTGATCGCAGCAGGAAATTTTTTAGCAATTGGGCAAAACCATGGGGGTCATTCCGAGTTGTTCGTTCGTTATTTTTTTCTCGCAACGGAGCGATTAGTCGCTAATGCGCATGCGCAATGTCCGCAGTGCGATTGCGCCAAGTAAATTTGCTATGCAGTTAGGTATTTTACTCACGGCATTACAAGGTTTTTTCTTCGTTCTGGTGATCGTAATGTGATTGACAGGAAGTGGGTGTTTCTGGGCGGAAATTGGCCGTTTTATGGGTGTGTGCGCTACCGTTTCTGGGAAAAACGCGGGAGTGGCTGGAGAAACGGAGGAGTGTCTGGGTGAACGCTGGGTGTGTTTGTGACGTCAAACCAGGAACGAAACTGACTGAACTGATCGCAGATGCCGAGTAAGTCTGGAGCTACTCAGAAACTGCTAAGAAGTGTCTATTCGCAATTTTGCTAATCTTTCATTCGCAATTTTGATAAGCTAAGATTCACTCCCAGTAGGCGGCGGCTTAGCGTGTGCAAAGCTGCTAAAAGCAGCTTGCAAGTGAACAACTCGGAATGACCCCCTATGTGCACTGCAGGGGGGGCAGATATAACATGTGCAGAGAGAGTTAGATTTGGGTGGGTTATTCTATTTCTGTGGAGGGTAAATACTGGCTGCTTTATTTTTACACTGCAAATTAGATTGCAGATTGAACACACCACACCCAAATCTAACTCTCTCTGCACATGTTAAATCTGCCTCCCCTGCAGTGCACATGGTTTTGCCCAATTGCTAACTAAATTCCTGCTGCGATCAACTTGGAATTACCCCCTATATGTACTATCATGTCTGTGCACGAGCTACAGGCCCTCAGAACCGTACCCCCCATATACATAAAACATATATACAGGTATAGGCAGGTATCGCATGTTAAATAACACCCAGTAATAATAGTCGATGCTGACACAGAGTTTACTTTTGACAAGTATACAACTACCGACTTGCTGACACTGCATCTACATAATCAAGTACCAACAGTAGCCGGTAATGTCGACCGTGATCCGCATAAATGACAGAGCACGCCCACCTGTCGACCTATGTCAACTAAAGTATAGTGGGTATCCGACAGGGAACAGATAGATATAAATATATATATTTATAACACAGAATACCAGCCTATTTGTTCAAAATAGGGCTATTTTCTCTTCAAACAGCATTCCACATTGTGTCCCCTCAGCTTTTGGCGGGGACAATTAGAAAAATGGCGCTGTATGTTGGAGAGAAGGCTAAGCCCCGCCCCTCCCGGCGCACTCTAGCCTGCAACAAATATAACCTCCTGTATACCAACGGGGGACCCTATACATTGTATAGACACTGTATAGGTGTCCAGTCCCCCCAAATAAGTGATATATGCCATTGCTGCTCAGGGCGCTCCCTCCCTAGCGCCCTGCACCCTCGCAACAGCCGCTGGCGTGTGGGAGCAATGGCGCGCAGCCTGACCGCTGCGATGTCCGGCGGGGGTATCGGACCGGTGTCCCAGTATGGAGTCTGCATGTCAGCTGTAATTTTAAAAACATCTAGTAACTTGCTGCCCAGGGCGCTCCCCCCCAGCGCCCTGCACCCTGAGAGTGCCGTTGGTGTGTGGGAGCATGGAGCGCAGCGCGACCGCTGCGTGTTACCTCCATTACAGAAGTCTTCTGCCGTCACTGAAGTCTTCTGTTCTTCACATACTCACCCGGCTTCTTTCTTCTGGCTTCTGTGAGGGGGGTGATGGCGCGGCTCCGGGAACAAGCAGCTAGGCGAACCAAGTGATCGAACCCTCTGGAGCTAATGGTGTTCAGTAGCCTGAGCAGAGCCGTTAAACTAAGAAGAAGTAGGTCCTGCTTCTCCCCCCTCACTCCCACGCTGCAGGGAGCCTGTAGCCAGCAGGTCTACCTGAAAATAAAAAAACCTAACATAAAGGGGTAAATGCAATTGCGGTCGAATTCCGGCTGGAATTCGACCGTTTTTAAATTCGACACAATTCGACAGTCGCATACCCTCCCGCCGGGATCCGAATTCGACATATTCAATAAAAAATGGATTCGACAGTCCCGCTGTCGAAAAATGGACCAATTGACGGATATGTGCGTCCTGGATTCGACTTTTTGGACGGCACAAAAATGTTTAAAAAACCCAGAAAAAAATTGCGTGGGGTCCCCCCTCCTAAGCATAACCAGCCTCGGGCTCTTTGAGCCGGTCCTGGTTGTAAAAATACGGGGGGAAAATTGACAGGGGATCCCCCGTATTTTCACAACCAGCACCGGGCTCTGCGTCCGGTCCTGGTGCAAAAAATACGGGGGACAAAAAGCGTAGGGGGCCCCCGTATTTTTAACACCAGCACCGGGCTCCACTAGTCAGAGAGATAATGCCACAGCCGGGGGACACTTTTATATCTGTCCCTGCGGCCGTGGCATTAAATCACTAACTAGTCACCCCTGGCCGGGGTACCCTGGAGGAGTGGGGACCCCTTAAATTAAGGGGTCCCCCCCCTCCAGCCACCCAAGGGTGAAGCCCGAGGCTGTCCCCCCCATCCAAGGGCTACGGATGGGGGGCTGATAGCCAAGTGACAAAATAAAGAGTATTGTTTTTTGTAGCAGAACTACAAGTCCCAGCAAGCCTCCCCCGCAAGCTGGTACTTGGAGAACCGCAAGTACCAGCATGCGGGGGGAAACGGGCCCGCTGGTACCTGTAGTTCTACTACAAAAAAATACCCAGATAAAAACAGTACACGCACACCGTGAAAGTAAAACTTTATTACACACACATACTTACCTATGTTGACACGAGGTTCGGTCCACTTCTCCAAGTAGAATCCACGGTGTACCTGAAAATAAAATTATACTCACCAAAATCCAGTGTAGATCTGTCCTCTTCTGTTTTGTAATCCACGTACTTGGCAAAAAAACAAACCGCATTTACCCGGACCACGCACTGAAAGGGGTCCCATGTTTACAAATGGGACCCCTTTCCCTGAATGCCGGGACCTCCCGTGACTCCTGTCACAGAGGGTCCCTTCAGCCAATCAGGAAGCGCCACGTCGTGGCACTCTCCTGATTGGCTATGCGCGTCTGAGCTGTCAGTCGGCGCATTGCACAGCCGCTCCATTATCTTCAATGGTGGGAACTTTGCGGTCAGCGGTGAGGTTACTCGCGGTAACAAAGGATATCAGCCCCCCATCCACCGCCCAGGGATGGGGGAGACAGCCTCAGGCTTCACCACTGGCCCTTGGGTGGCTGGAGGAGGGGGCCTTGATTTAAGGTTTCCCCACTCCTCCAGGGAACCCAGGCCAGGGATGACTAGTTGGGGGGGGGGGTAATGCCACGGCCGCAGGGATCTATATAAAAGTGTCCCCCAGGTGTGGCATTATCTCTCTGGCTAGTGGAGCCCGGTGCTGGTTTAAAAAATATGGGGGACCTCTGCATCTTTTGTCCCCCGTATTTTTTGAACCAGGACCGGATGCAGAGTCCAGTGCTGGTTGTTTAAATATAGGGGGACCCTACGCATTTTTCCCCCTGTATTTTTACAACCACGGCAGGCTCTAAGAGCCCGAAGCTGGTTATGCTTAGGAGGGGGGACCCCACACAATTATTTTTTTTACAAATTTTTTAAGGAAAACAGACCCTTTCCCACAGATAAGCATGCATGGATCTCACTGATCTGTGCATGACTATCCAAGCACCCAAGGAAAAAGCAGGTCTATTTTGTTTGCTGCTTTTTTTTTTACGAAGTCTATGCTTTACCGGCAGTGTTTGGCTATTGTTGGCAGTGACTGAGAATACAAATTCTTAGTAAATTATCGTGTTGTATGAACAAACAGCTGCATTTGACCGATGGTCGATTCATTCGTATTTCTGCCCTGAAAACCATTACGAATAGCCCCAACACTGCCGAGATTTGTGCTTAGTAAATTCCTGTGTTGCCACTTTGAAAAAAAAAAAAAAAAAACACGGACAAAATCGTGACTTTAGTAAATAAACCCCCCAGAGTCTACTACCAATTTCTGTATATGCTTCGTGCGAAGGTCTAGGAGGGGTAAATAGAGAAAACGTGTCCGATAGGGTGTGAGTTAAAGAATTCAGCAACTGATATATAAAATCTGGAACTGTCGGCAATGGTTCCAAAGCTGCGAGGGTAGGTAAGGAAATAGGGATGTCTGTGATAAGCCAAGTCTGTCTTGCAGGACAGAAAATGTGTATATTTTCCCCCCAGAGTCGAACACATCAGCAGTAGTTAGTATGCCTTTGTGAAAAAGGCCACGGAGAGCGGGACTGTCCATACCAGGGGTGAATAAGGGGTTTCCCCATAGGGAGATGTGTTTGGTGCGACCAGGGTGATGATTGAGCAACTTATTAATAGTCAGTCAGGTAAGATATATGTCAGTAAATAAAGAATTCAAAAAAATATGTGCTGGTATCTGAGCTTTGGGAGTATGAAGTAAAGCATTAGGGGAGTAAGGGGCATAAATGGCTGTGTCAAGAGCATAATCAGTATATATGTCCCTACCAAGTAGCCAATCTGAAGCATATCTGAAAAAAGACGCATGTGTAAAAAGGAGTAAATCAGGTAGGCTCAAACCACCATGTTTCCTAGGAGACTGTAGTTTGAGACGTGATATACGAGGCTTTCCATTTCGCCATATAAAGTGCTGAAACATCTTATATAAACGTGTGATATCAATGTTAGATAAACGTATCTGAAGCATCTGAATGATATGACAACTTTGGAAAAACCACATTTTTGATGACTGCCACTCTGCCTAGTAAGGAAAGGGGTAAGGAATGCCATTGCCACCCATCCAACATTTTAGAAATTTGGGTAATAAGAGGAGAAAAGTTAAGAAAAGCAGATTTGAGAGATTTGCTGATATGTGAACCCCTAGATACTTGAAATGTGAGCAGACTATTTTGATGGTATTCAGAGAGGGACTAGAAGTAAAGAAACCCATGTCGCCCGAGAGTGATAATACCTCAGATTTATCTATATTGATTTTATAGCCAGAGAAACTACTGACTTGGTGAATAATATTTAAAACGACAGGTAAGGAGTGTGCAGGGAAGGATAGAAAAAGGAGCATATCATCTGCAAAAAGGGCAACATGGAGATCAACTAATCCTATTGGGATTCCTTGATACAGAGGAGTGCTATTGTCAGGGGCTCTAGTGCCACAGCAAAGAGAAAGGGCGACAATGAGCAACCCTGTCGAGTGCCTCTCTGAATTGGTGTCGGGTTAGAAAGGTATCCGTTACACGAAATCTGGGACATAGGTTGGGTATATAGGGTTCTAATATAAGATATGAAGTGGGACGGGAATCCAAATCGGGTCAAAGTGTCATACAAGTTGTCAAAGTCGAAAAATATTGCAGTACACATATCACGTACAAACTACACACAGATGGCCTCCGTGCGTGTACTTGTTCTGCCGTGCGTGCGCATATTCGCAATTTGCGTATGATCGCTCCCGCGGTCCTGCGCATTAGCGCGTGGTATGAGTATTTACGGTAGAGTTTGTAAACGCATGGAAAAGCCACCAAAACACATTACATAATTAATCCAAATAGTGCACAATGTACACAATGGCCCTCATTCCGAGTTGATCGGTCGCAAGGCGAATTTAGCAGAGTTACACACGCTAAGCCGCCGCCTACTGGGAGTGTAGCTTAGCATCTTAAAATTGCGACCGATGTATTCGCAATATTGCGATCACAAACTACTTAGCAGTTTTAGAGTAGCTCCACACTTACTCTGCCTGTGCGATCAGTTCAGTGCTTGTCGTTCCTGGTTTGACGTCACAAACACACCCTGCGTTCGCCCAACCACTCCCCCGTTTCTCCGGCCACTCCTGCGTTTTTTCCGGAAACGGTAGCGTTTTCAGCCACACGCCCATAAAACGCCGTGTTTCCGCCCAGTAACACCCATTTCCTGTCAATCACATTACGATCGCCGGAGCGATGAAAAAGCCGTGAGTAAAAATACTTTCTTCATAGCAAAGATACTTGGCGCAGTCGCAGTGCGAATATTGCGCATGCGCACTAAGCGGAATTTCACTGCGATGCGATGAAAAATACCGAGCGAACGACTCGGAATGAGGGCCATAGTCTCCCCGCACCACACCAGCAAGTTACAACAGTTTAAATGGCATCAGAACAAAGGGATTCACCTTTACAGGATAGGAGGGGCAGAACAAGGTTATAAGGTGGTGTTTGGTATCCAGCTGTAGGGTATTTTAAGGGTAATATTCCGGTGTTGGTTTGGAGCAGATCGCACGTTCCTGCGATAGTTATGTGCAGGAGCAGAATATAGATATAAACTGTATTTACTGTACATTAGGTATGCGGCGGGAACCCAGAGGAGACCACCCACAAGTGCATCTGGAACAGACATCGCCCACCTATTCAAACCAACCTATGACCTCTCCTGTACTGTAAATGACCATCCCTGTGTCCAATGGACAAAGAGATTACAGTATCCATTGTGTTTAGTTTTGGAAGATTGTATAAAAGGAGCCAGCTGCAGGCCTGGTCACACAAGACTCTAAAAGTTATCTATCTAGATGACCGAGGACCAGACTGGGTAGCGCGGCAAAAACCAAACATGTATGTACCATTGACTGTAGCCATTATTCTTTTGTATTGTATTGCTTTGATATTGTAACCCCCTTTCAGTAATAATATGTTGTGGTGTCGGAACCCGGCATTTTAAATACATTCTGGTGTCGTGTTTTCCTTTCCCTGCTAAGGTTTAAAGTGTATTACTATCGCATGCATAGCTGTTAAGGGTTCACGGTGTACCTTTGGATGTGTACGCGCTGAGTGTACTTTGTACAGCCAGTGCGGCATTTGTACGCAAAGTAGTACACGGTACGGGGCTCTGTACGCTAATGGTGTAATAAGTACGTAGGTTGAGGATTAAGTATAGCGGCCGCAGCGGCTCCATTTAAAGTGTATGAAATGTCTTTTTAAAGTGTTGCTTTTAGTCCTGTATGTAAACCAGCATTTACAATGTGATCCCAGAAAACCATGTCGAAGGCCTTCTCGGCGTCCAAGGAAAGGATAGCTCTGGGGGGAGGAGGGGGGTGGGGACCAAACGGGAGGTCATATAGGCAGCCGAGAAGACCCTCCTAACATTTGTAATCGAGTTACGGCCTGAAATGAAACCTGATTGATCCATGTGTATTATTAAAGGCAGTACCTGTTTCAAACGTTCGGCTAAGATTTTAGCTAGAATGTTATAATCAAGGTTTAAGAGAGAAATCGGTCTGTAAGATGCCAGGTTACTCAAGTCCCTGCCTGGCTTCGGAATCAACTTAATAATTGCTGAATTAAAATATGTAGGCATCAAAGAGTTAGACAGGATGGTTTTGAAGACCATGGTCAGGATCGGGACAACAGCGGGTCCTAACAACTTATAATACTTGGCCGTAAGGCCATCTGGCCCAGGGGATTTGCCTAATTTCATTGCACTAATAACTGTTCTGACCTTAGTTTCCATAATTGGGGCTATTAGCATTTCTGAAGCCGGAGGGGAGAGTCGGAGTATAGTCAGGTCCTCCCTTACCGTAGTGGAAGGGTCAGCGTAAAGTTCTGTGTAAAATTGTGCCATAATCGGGACAATTAATTTACTATCCCCAGTCGTTGTGCCATCAGGCAATTTTAGAGGGTGGACTACCAAAGGTGGGTGTTCACCATGAAGTAAGTTCGGTAGAAGTTTCCCAACCTTGTTCCTGAATTTAAAAAATGTATAATCTTTAGAGAAAGAATATGTCATTTCTAACTTGTTTAGTATTGCTTCAAAATGAAGTTTAGATGTTTGATAATTGGATTTATGAGCAAGAGAGGGGCAGGAAGAGAACTTCTGATAAGCCTCCAAGAATGAGTGCTAACATGACAAATAGTCTGCCGCTATCCCTTTCTTATAAGAAAGCATAAACACTGTGATATCACCTCGTATAACAGTCTTGGAGGCCTGCCAGAATAGAAGGGGGTCATTTTCTATAAATGCAACATTATTTAGCATGTTATCAGCCCAGGTAGCCAGTACTCGATTCCGGAAGGCAATGGAAGTGGAAAAGGAGGATGGGTTCCACCATTGTATATAGGGACCCAAGTCCACCATAGTGTGTAAGGTTAGCCAAACCAACGCATGATCGGAAAGGCAAATAGGTGCAAATTCCACCTCCTCAACCTTGGGAAACAAAGAAGAGGATACCAACAAGTAGTCTAGTCTAGAAAGGGTACCGTAGGCGGCTGATAGACACGTGTAAGATTTCTCAGTCGGGTGAAATAAATAAGATTTTACTTACCGGTAAATCTATTTCTCGTAGTCCGTAGTGGATGCTGGGGACTCCGTAAGGACCATGGGGAATAGACGGGCTCCGCAGGAGACATGGGCACTTTAAGAAAGAATTTAGATTCTGGTGTGCTCTGGCTCCTCCCTCTATGTCCCTCCTCCAGAGTCCAGACCTCAGTTAGAGAAACTGTGCTCGGAAGAGCTGATAGTACAAGGAAAGGATTTTGGTAATCCAGGGCAAGATACATACCAGCCACACCAATCACACCATACAAACAAAAAGAGAGGAAATACTCTTTTGCTGCGCCTGTGTTTATCTGTAAACTAATCAGTCTCAAATAAGATAAACCTGGAACTAATGGTGTGGAAACTTTGAAAAAGTCACGGGTCACGTGACGAAATGCATCAGGACTCCTCCTCCACGTTTTTCCACTGAACACCTATCCAGGTAATTTTGGGGCGTAGGTTTCCCTGCCTGCATTCCATCAGCGGCAGTGACGGGCGACCACTCATTTGCACACAATTGAACTGTGGGATCTGCACGGCGGCAATTACTGGCCCTATCATCTTTCATACTGCTGACTGCCGGCGGACGGTGCACGTCCAGGCAGTCCGAAAGGAAATACCACAGTGCGGCCTGAACTCTGTGGACGGCTTATACTTGAACGGCTTCACATCCGCCGCCTGCCCTTGTCTGCACAGGACTCCTCCCCCACGTTTTTCCATTGAACACCTATCCAGGTAAATTTGGGACGCAGGTTCCCTGCCGGCATTCCAGCGGCAGTGACGGGCGACGACTCATTTGCACAAAAATCGAACTGTGTGATCTGCACGGCGGCAATTACTGGCCCTGTCATCTTCCATACTGCTGACTGCCGGCGGACGGGGCACGTCCAGGCAGTCCGAAAGGAAACATCACAGTGCGGCCTGATCTCTGTGGACGGCTTATACTCGAACGGCTTCACGTCCGCCGCCTGCCCTTGTCTGCACGGCATACACTGGATGCTCAATTATCAGTTCAACTGAGCAAAATTCAGCGGCTAGTGGATATATTCAGATACACCACGCACCCTCCAGTTGCACAATTTATAGGGCAAAATTTGGACTCACCCGGGGACGCGCGGGTTCACCAGCCCCTTTGGAGAGGTAATTCTTTCATTTCCACACCGTCAATTTATGCCATTAATCCTTATTGAAGCTCAGGTCTTAAACGTGCAGCCACTGTGACATATCCTGGAACTATATCCAAATTTTAGCAACAGTGGGGTATATTTACTAAGCTCCCGATTTTGACCGAGATGGCGTTTTTTCTTCAAAGTGTCATCTCGGTCATTTACTAAACACTAATCACGGCAGTGATGAGGTCATTCGTATTTTTTTGCTAGTCCAAGTTCAAAATTACGAATGAATACACCATCGGTCAAATTACGCCTGTTTAGATATGAATCTCGTCATTTACTAACCATTCGTAATTGCATTTGCTGCCGCGAAAATGATTTCGCGGCCGCGAAAAATTACGAATCGCATTTTTTTCCTAAAAAAAAACGCGCCAGCCTTTGAAAACCGCGTTTACATGTGAACTTAATTATCCATTACTCACACCTGTTTTTTTGGGCCTATAAAAGTGTTTCAGGCACATTCTGAACTACTCTCACTCTGAAATGGCGGCTGTAGTGTGTGGCAATGGTTTTTTGTTGGCTGTGGGATACGTTAGACTGCTCCATGAGGCTTCCAGGAATCAGGACCAGGTAAGTGAACATGGCCAACAGGTTGTCCAGGTACCGCGGAGGCTGCGCCAGCCTCGTTTTTTTAGAGGGCGTTTAAACTTAAATGCATTGTCCGATGATAGGGTCATACAGATGTTCCGCCTAAATAGAAACAACATTTTCCACCTGTATGACCTTGTCAAACTGGGCATAGACCCTGAGACAGCACGCTCTCGCTCTGTCTCAGGCCTACACAAACTCCTGGCTGTGTTACACTTTATGGCTACTGGGAGCTTCCAGGCTGTGGCAGGCGACGTCATTGGGATCTCACAGCCCACCTTTTCAAGATTTTTGATGCAGGTGAGTCTAAAAATACATATGCGGTTATGGCTAAGTGTTGCTTGTGTAAGTTGAAACACCACAGTATTGTAGAGAATACCTAACATGACACTCACCTTAGCTTATTTAATGTCCACTCAGGTTTTGGATGTGTTGGAGCCACACATTAAAGCCTCAATCTGCTTCCCTACTGAGGAGTCGGAGTGGAGTGCTGTCAGGGTAGCTTTCTATGAGCTTGCAGGCATGCCCAATGTGCTGGGGGCCATAGATTGCACACACGTTCAGCTGAGATCACCTAAGGGCCGCCAGTATATATATACTAATAGGCATATGGATCAATCAACTAATGTCCAGGTGGTCTGTGATGCAAATTTAAAAATTATGAGTGTTGTTGCAGGTTACCCTGGTGCCTGCCATGACTCCTTCATCCTCAGTCAGTCATCGCTCTTCGATAAATTTGAGGAGGGACAAATGCCTGATGGCTGGCTGTTGGGTATGTTGAAAATGTTATGTGTGTATGTCTTTTAACCACAGCCTAGATTTTGGAGGAGGTGATAGAATAATCTAACATATGTCCTAATGTTGACTATATATGTTTTTCAGGTGATGGGGGTTACGGCTGCTACTCTTGGCTCCTTACTCCATTGTCCCAACCTGATTCTCCTGCTGAACACAGTTATAATCATGCACATAAGGCTACGCGGAATGTGATAGAAAGATGTTTTGGGGTGCTGAAGTCACGTTTTCGGTGTCTGGATAAATCTGGTGGCCTTTTGTTGTATAGTCCCTCAAAGGTGACTCGGATTGTGTTCTGCTGCTGTTTTCTCCATAATCTGTGTTTAAGTCAACATCTGGCACATGGTGAGGGAGAAAGCAGTCAGCAAGCAGAGGAGTTAGATACATCTGGTGACAGTGTGAGTACAATTGTAGGGAGGCAGGTACGTCAAGAAGTGATCCTGCGATATTTTACAGGTAAGTTTTATTATGCTGTAATTATCCTTCACTAAACACTTTGCTCTACTTTCTATTGTGTGTTCTGTTACTTACTGTTTGTTGTTTATAGTGGTGTGTCCATTGTGCTTAGTTGATGCTAACAAAACATTTACAGTCATTACCCTTGAAAAACATAACTACATACATACAGACCAGCTTAAAAAATTTTGGAGACGGACACAGGAATGTGTTTTTTGAACAAATTTTTGTATTTATTTGCACAAAAAGATTGGTGTTATTTTTTTCGCTTGTGTGTGCTGGGTGCTGGCTCACTGGCACGTGCTCTTGAGGAACGCCGGACAGGGGAGGTTACTGGCGTTTGAACAGGGGTCGTGGTCCCCGAGCTGGAGGTAACTTGCTGAGCTCCCATCATAGCAATATTGCTGCTCAAATTATTTAAACTGGCAATCAGCTGAGTGTTTGTAGCAGTGTGGCTGGCTACAATCCTGGATAAGGCCTCATTCACCACTTGATTGTGTTGAATGATCTGAACGAGTGCCTGCTGATGTCGCTGTTGCTCATCTATAATGCGGGATAAATGTGCATTCATTTGGCTGTTTTCAGCCCTAATTTGCTCCATTGAGGTAGCCATTCTCCCTACTTGTACTATCAGTCTGCCCGAGTTGCGACTAATACGCGGTAGATGATGGGGCAGACTGGCAAGGTGTTGTGTATGTTGGGTCAGGGTGGCATTGCTTTGGGCCTGTTGGCTTGTCCAACTGGCCCAAAAATCGGCAGGAATTTGGCTTGGGGGCGGAGCTTGTGCCAGTTGGGGACTGATGGATGGTTGGGGTATATCCTGCAACTGTATTGGCATGCTTGGATCAACAGCTGTAAGTTGCAGTGTGAAGGATGGCTGTTGTTCTGGTCCCTGCTGGTCCTCGGCGGACATCAAGTTGTGCTCTGTATGGGGTAGGCAACATGCAATGTTGTAATTTTTTTTAATTTGGCCTGGCTAATGCAACACATTAATACATTCCTAATACTACATTTTTGCATTATTAGCACTTGTTTTTCTCAACGTTAACAATTTATAATTTTAATATTTTAAAAAACCAACACAGGCGCAAACATTGCCAAATTTGCATATTCCTCACTTAACTAACTTCCCTCCACACCATTACACTGTTAGATTCCCTCCCCTCACCACGATATAGACTACTTACCTGTATAGTCCAGAGGAGCGGAGCAAGTAAGCCATCTACATACTGGACAGGGGCGATGTGTGAACACTCTAATGGTTTTTTATTTTCGGTCCAACATTTAATTTTATTCATATTTTTTTAAAAATGTGAACGTGTGTGTGCTTAATGTATCCTCAAATCTGTTCTTTTCATACAAATAGGTTGTCTAGACCATCCACTAAGACCTTATCTAATTTTATTAAAGCACCTTGAGCAATTGAAGACGTTACATCACATTGATTGTTGAGGAAAACATGTAAACTCCAAACCAACTAACAACATCTTAAGTGTACTGTGTATATTATTGCTTATGTGTTTAATTTATGTTTTTACTCACCAGATAACTGAGGTGATCTGGCCTCATCACTCTGCGAACTCGACAATAGTGCCAGTGGTGGCTGGGGTGACACTGCCGAAAGTCTTCGCCTGGGTGGGGATGATGGAGGTGCGGAATCAGAGCCAAGACGCCGTGTCTTAGTTGGCCTCCTGGGTAAGTGGCCCAAGCCCTGTGATGGGCGCCTTACAGGAGGTCGGCTTCCAGAAGCAGAACCTAGGTGCAAAATTTAAACTTAATATTTTGTACTTCTATGTGTTTTCAGAATATGTGACTACAGTGAAGACTTACCTGCAATACCGGCATCATCCTGACTTGTGTGAGGCCTGTCTGGGCGGCTGGTCTGTGTGACTGTGGAAAAAGTGACCCCAACATTATTACCATGTTTTTGGAAAAATGACCCACTGAAAACCATTAATGTACTGTAAGCATCTATTTGGTTTTGTTTAAAACAAATTTTTAAGCTTAAGAGCTTCTACATTCATGATTTTGAGTTGAATATCAAAATGTACTTGATGTGGCACACAATAAATTTATTTAAAATAAGTTTTTGGTCTCAGATGTTGCAGAGATTGAGTACTTGCAAATATTGTTAAAATGTAATGTTTTAAAAATTTCCCCGCTTTTCAGTTTTTTTAAAAAACAAAAACCTTTTGTGGATTTTAAACAAACACACATGTTCAAGCATTATCGCCAAAAATTGCAACAAAAAAAGAAAAAAAAACATTTAAAAACACTGCACATGTTTTGTAAAAAATACTATAAAAAAAAATGCTACAGCAAGGAGAAAAAAAAACATTCAAAACACAAACACACCTTAAGGGAGCATAGGCATGCAATCTGTTTTGTGAGAAAAAAATCATCCTTTAAACTTTAAAAATGAAATTAACTAAATTTTACAGACATTTTAAGAACAATATTACAAAACAAACTTACCATCCTGCGTGGGTCGGTCCGAATCCCGGACATGAGTAGCAGACACCACTTCGCCAGGAATCAATGCCCGCACAGGCTCCTCCCAGTCCCGATAGCTTACACGTAAAGGTGGCCCACCTCCGGTTCTCCGTGCAGATTTGGACTCTTTGGCCATCTTGGCCTTGACACACCGCTTAATATCATAGAAACGCTTGCGGCACGTGTCCTCTGTCCGCCTCACCACACCCTCACTATTCACAGCAAGTATGACTTGCCCCCACAGGGCAGACTTCCTGCGGGAGGACACCCTGGCAGCATCCTGACCAAACAATTGGCGATGGTGCTTCATCAGCTAACGCACCAACGCCATGTTTTCAGCATAGCTGAACTTTATATTCCTGCCAGTCTTGGTAGTGGTGCGTGGCTGCGGTGCCACAACACCATCACTATCACTGGAAAATCCAGCAACAGGCACCCCCTCCTCCTCCTCCTCACTAACCTCCTCCCTCTCACTACCCCCTCCACCTCACTACCAGCCTCCACCTCACTACCAGCCTCCACCTCACTACCAGCCTCCACCTCACTAACCTCCGCCACCACACTGACCTCTGAGTCGGACATGACAAACAACATAAAACACAGAAAAATGAAAACACAAAACACACTCCTCCACTACTCCTACTACACACCACACAGCCAACACACACGCTCACTCACTCACAAACAATGACAAAAGACTGAAAAAAAAAAACAAGGACAAAAAAGTTTACAAACTGGGAAAAAACAATACTACAAAGATCACAAGACTACTAACACACACAGTACAGCACTCAACAATCACCAAACTCCTCTCCAAATCCACCAAAAACTCCACCAAACTCACCAACTCCAAATACACCTTCCTCTCTCCTCTCCACTAGCTAAACCCACGAGGTGCGGAGTGTTTGGGGCGTTTTTATAGTAACATGCACAGACACTCCTCCTTCACGAATACAACCAATCACGGCCGCGTGACGTAAACGAAACTTAGGAGTAAAAACGCGGCCGCAAATTCCAAATCACTGCCGTAACAGACTTGTGACGCAGTCGTAAAAAAACCGCAACAACGCGGCCGCAAAATAGCAAACGCGGCCGCATTCAGCAGCAAAAAAGCACGAATGACATCGACATCGGAAGATACGGAAAATACGAATACGACTGCTTAGTAAATGAGTCGTAATCAATTCAAAAAGTTGCAGTTTTACACTGTCGATGTCAGTCGTGATTGAACTTGAACATGATTCTGAAAATTACGAATCTTAGTAAATTTACCCCAGAGTGTCTAAAGGATTGTAACACACCGTTACATTGTGAACTTTTAAATTATCTAGTTCAGTGGAAGTTTGAATACTATACATAATAATGGTTATAGCTTAGTTAATTTATGTAATTTTATATACCTATAAACATATGCATGTGGTAATTTAGAGAGTTATTATTAATAATTATCTATATTAGAAGGTATTTTATTAATTATTGTGAAAAATAAAAATATATATACCCTTTATTTATTTAATTGATTCTTTGGTTGTTTTTTGAAATTGTGAAAACATGGTGTGTGGATTTCATGAGCGCCTCTATTAATTCTTTACACCGATCACACCGTATAACTTGTGATAAACTTACCCAGTCAACAGTATGAACAACAACAGAGCATCAGTACAACCCTGATGCAACTATAACATAACCCTTATTGCAGCAATAACTATATACAAGTATTGCAGAAGAAGTCCGCACTTGGGACGGGCGCCCAGCATCCACTACGGACTACGAGAAATAGATTTACCGGTAAGTAAAATCTTATTTTCTCTAACGTCCTAGTGGATGCTGGGGACTCCGTAAGGACCATGGGGATTATACCAAAGCTCCCAAACGGGCGGGAGAGTGCGGATGACTCTGTAGCACCGATTGAGCAAACACAAGGTCCTCCTCAGCCAGGGTATCAAACTTATAGAACTTTGCAAAAGTGTTTGAACCTGACCAAGTAGCCGCTCGGCACATCTGTAATGCCGAGACCCCTCGGGCAGCCGCCCAAGAAGAGCCCATCTTCCTAGTGGAATGGGCCTCAACTGATTTTGGCAGCGGCAATCCAGCCGCAGAATGAGCCTGCTGAATCGTATTACAGATCCAGCGAGCAATAGTTTGCTTTGAAGCAGGCGCCCCAAGCTTGTTGGAAGCATACAGGATAAACAAAGATTCTGTTTTCCTGACCCTAGTCGTTCTGGCTACATAAACCTTCAAAGCCCTGACCACATCAAGTAACTCGGAATCCTCCAAGTCAGTAGTAGCCACAGGCACCACAATAGGTTGGTTTATATGAAAGGATGAAACCACTTTCGGCAGAAACTGTGGGCGGGTCCGCAATTCTGCTCTATCCGCATGGAAAACCAGATAGGGGCTTTTATGTGACAAAGCCGCCAATTCCGACACACGCCTAGCCAAAGCCAAGGCTAGTAGCATGACCACCTTCCACGTGAGATATTTCAGTTCCACCGTTTTGAGTGGTTCAAACCAGTGTGATTTCAGGAAAATCAACACCACGTTAAGATCCCAAGGTGCCACTGGAGGCACAAAAAGGGTCTGAATATGCAGCACTCCCTTTACAAACGTCTGAACTTCAGGTAGAGAAGCCAGTTCTTTTTGAAAGAAAATGAATAGGGCCGAAATCTGGACCTTAATGGAACCCAATTTTAGGCCCAAAGTCACTCCCGACTGTAGGAAATGAAGGAAACGGCCCAGCTGGAATTCCTCCGTAGGGGCATTCCTGGCCTCACACCAAGCAACATATTTCCGCCATATACGGTGATAATGTTGAGCAGTCACATCCTTCCTAGCCTTTATCAGCGTAGGAATGACGTCATCCGGAATGCCTTTTTCTGCTAGGATCCGGCATTCAACCGCCATGCCATCAAACGCAGCCGCGGTAAGTCTTGGAACAGACAGGGCCCCTGTTGCAACAAGTCCTGTCTTAGAGGCCACGGGTCCTCTGTGAGCATTGCTTGCAGATCTGGATACCAAGTCCTTCTTGGCCAATCCGGAACAATGAGTATTGTTCTCACTCCTCTTTTTTTTATGATTCTCAGCACCTTTGGTATGAGAGGAAGAGGAGGAAATACATAGACCGACTGGAACACCCACGGTGACACCAGTGCGTCCACAGCTATCGCCTGAGGGTCTCATGACCTGGCGCAATGCCTCTGTAGCTTTTTGTTGAGGCGGGATGCCATCACGTCCACCTGTGGCAGTTCCCACCGACTTGCCATCTGCGTGAAGACTTCTTGATGAAGTCCCCACTCTCCCGGGTGGAGGTCGTGCCTGCTGAGGAAGTCTGCTTCCCAGCTGTCCACTCCCGGGATGAACACTGCTGACAGTGCGCTTACGTGATTCTCCGCCCAGCGAAGAATTCTGGTGGCTTCTGACTGAATCAGAACCGGTTGGTCGCGAAGCAGGGTCTCCGCTTGACATAGGGCGTTGTATACGGCCCTTAATTCCAGGATGGTGATGTGAAGGCAAGTCTCCTGACTTGACTACAGACCTTGGAAATTCCTTCCCTGTGCGACTGCTCCCCACCCTCAGAGGCTTGCATCCATGGTCACCAGGACCCAGTCCTGAATGCCGAATCTGCGGCCCTCGAGAAGGTGAGCACTCTGCAGCCACCACAGGAGAGACACCCTGGCCCTGGGGGATAGGGTGATTAACCGATGCATCTGAAGATGTGATCCGGACCACTTGTCCAGTAAGTCCCATTGAAAAGGTCCTCGCATGGAACCTGCCAAAGGGAATGGCCTCTTATGATGCCACCATCCTTCCCAGGACTCAAGTGCAGTGATGCACTGACACCTGTTTTGATTTTAATAGGTTCCTGACCAGTGTCATGAGCTCCTGAGCTCTCTCTATCGGGAGATAAACCCTTTTCTAGTCTGTGTCTAGAATCATGCCTAGGAAAGGCCGATGAGCCGTAGGAACCAACTGCGACTTTGGAATATTTAGAATCCAGTCGTGTTGCCGTTACACTTCCAGAGAAAGTGATACGCTGTTCAGCAACTGCTCTCTTAATCTCGCTTTTATGAGGAGATCGTCCAAGTACTGGATAATTGTGACACCTTGCTTGCGCAGGAGCACCATCATTTCCGCCATTACCTTGGTGAAGATTCTCGGGGCCATGGGGAGACCAAACGGCAACGTCTGAAATTGGTAATGACAATCCTGTACTGCAAATCTGAGGTACGCCTGATGAGGTGAATAAATGGGGACATGAAGGTATGCATCCTTTATGTCCAGAGACACCATAAAATCTCCCCCTTTCAGGATTGCGATGACCGCTCTTAGCGATTCCATCTTGAACTTGAACCTTTTCAGGTATATGTTCAGGGATTTTAAATTCAATATGGGTCTGACCGAACCATCCGGTTTCGGGACTACAACATGGTCGAATAATAACCCCCTCCTTGTTGAAGGAGGGGAACCTTGACCACCACCTGTTGAAGATACAATTTGTGAATTGCAGTTAACACTATTTCCCTCTCGTGGGGGGAAGCCCGTGGGGGGGAAGCCGGCAGGGCCGTCGGTGAGGGGGCATCTCCTCAAAGTCCAGCTTGTATCCCTGAGACACAATATCAATTGCCCAGGGATCCAACAGGGAGTGAACCCACTTGTGGCTGAAATTACGAAGACGTGCCCCCACCGGGCCTAGCTCTGCCTGTGGAGCCCCAGCGACATGTGGTGGATTTTGTAGAGGCCGGGGAGGACTTCTGTTCCTGGGAACTAGCTGTGTTGTGCAGCTTGTTTCCTCTGCCCCTGCCTCTGGCAAGAAAGGACGCACCTTGGACTTTCTTGTTTCTTTGTGATCGAAAGGCTGCATTTGATAATGTCGTGCTTTCCTAGGCTGTGCAGGAATATAAGGCAAAAGATCAGAATTACCAGCTATAGCTGTGGAGACCAGGTCCGAGATCCCTTCTCCACACAATCCTCAGCCTTCCATATGCCTCTTAAGTCGGCATCACCTGTCCATTGCATATTCTACAGGACACGTCAAGCAGAAATCGACATAGCGTTGACTCTAGAACCCAGTAGACTATTGTCTCTTTGGGCATGTTTTTTATATATATATATATATATATATATATATATATCTTAAGACAGCTTCTTTAATATATATATCTATATGTTCCTTAAAATTAATGGAGTTGTTAGTGACTGAGAGAAAGAGAGAATTAAATACATTAGAAGAAGAGCTAGTTAAAGTAGAGGCATCAGTTGTGAAATTTGAAACCAGTGATGAATTTGAACATGATGTAAGCAGACTGCAATATAGTTTAGATGAAGCAGAGAAGGAAATCATCTTTAGGAAACAAAACAAATTTGCCAGAGATAAAGCAGATTATCAAAGAGGGGACATTTTTGACTGGTCGAAAATGGCCAGACAAAATGACCCTCCTGCTCCAAGATTTATACAGAAAAAGAGTGGTTGGGATTATCAAGACCACCCAAGGTTTATAGAGAATCAAAGAGGTGAATATAGACATCTAGATGATCGTAGGAGAACTTTTGATGATCGTAGGAGAACTTTTGATAAAAGAGCTAATCAGTATTCTAAATATTACAATAGGAATGGAATCTCCTATTATTCACCGTATCCGACCAGACAGAGAGCCAGACTCACCTCTTACCGTGGACAACGGAGAAGAAGATTTACCTCAGACAGATTTGAAACTTTCACGCATGATAATAAATATGAAATGCTGAGATCCCCCTCTCCAAATACCACTGGTGATAATTTTTTAGAGGAAGGCGTAGATATAGGTACCCCACATGGCACAAAGAGAGGTTTTGGCATGGAAGGGGCAAAAGAGGGGGGAGAAAAATCCCCAAAAAGAAGACGACCACTATTCCATTCGAGAGTGGGCCAAAAACAGGGGTCATTAATCTCTCAGGGAGAGAACTATGTTCGTCACAAACAACGCTTCTGAATAGTGGTCTCAAATTTGCACCTGACCAGCATGTAAACCGATTTGATTTATTTATAGATCTGAACAGATATGTCAGATCTCTCACTTTACAACGTCATTTTTTAAAACATCCAATGCCATCCACAATCAACCAGGAGGATAAAAAACCATTACTAGCCCTTCCCTCAAAGTTCTACCCAGTGGAGTCAAGGGGGAGCAATATTGACACCTTTTTTTGAGTTCGTCAAGGATGACTTTAATAAATTAAAAATAAAGAACAGTAAATTCAATTCAAATCTGAGTTTAGGGGAAAAGAAAGCCTTGAATCATCTAAAAAAAGAGGATAGTCTGGTCATTAGAGGTGCGGATAAAAGAGGGGCTGTGGTTCTCCAGGAGAGAATGGAGTACCTCAAAGAAGCTTATAAGATATTAGATGATGAAACAACATATACGAAGCTCAGGGAGGACCCCACAGCAGCATTCAAGGAAGATTTACGAGTCTTGCTATATGATGCTCAGCGTAACAAAGTAATTTGTAAAAAAGAAATGGATTATTTATGGGTAGAACATCCCACTACGGCCATTTTTTATCATCTCCCAAAAGTCCATAAGAGCTTGCAGTCACCTCCAGGGAGGCCAATCATCTCTGGAGTTGATTCTTTGACTGCAAATCTCTCTCACATACCAAGGGAATGGAGGCAGTAAAATCATTTCTGATGGGTGACTTGGAGAAGTCCCAAGTAGAAACTAATTTTATTATGAACAGCATAGGTTTCATTCTAAAACATAATTATTTTCAATTTCAAGACTCCCACTACCTCCAGCAGCAGGGGACTGCGATGGGAACTAAATTTGCCCCATCGTATGCGAACCTGCTGATGGGGGTGTGGGAGGAAACTTTCATTCATGGAACCGATTTTGAGAAAGAACATATTAAATTCTACCGAAGATATATAGATGATTTGATCATCATATGGAAGGGAGATGAACAGAGTGTAGATCAGTTCATGAGCCATCTGCAAATGAATCCCTTCAATTTAAAGTTCACCTTCAGAACAGATCTTACCAAAATTGACTATTTGGATCTCAAGTTGGTGAGTGAAGTAGGAAAAGTAGTGAAGACATCCACTTTCTTTAAAGAAGTAGACGCGAACAATTTTATTCCAGTGTCAAGCTGCCACCATCCAATTTGGATAGATGGAGTTCCATACTCGCAGTTCCTTAGGCTAAGAAAAAACTGCAGTGAATTCAGCGAATTCATGACACAAGCAGAAGTTCTCAAGGACAGATTTCTAGCACGAGGTTATAATCCAACCAAAGTGGAGGAGGCCTTGCAGAGAGCGATTAATGTTACTAGAACCAGTCTCCTGGACCAAAACAGGATACAAAAAGATAAGAAGTTGAATAAGTGTAGACCCTTTATAACACAATTTAATAGGGAAAACAGATTAATTGCAAAGATTTTGGAAAAACATTGGCCTATTTTATTGAAAGACACTATACTTGGGCCATCATTACCTCCGAAACCGCAAATAGTATTTAAAAGGGCTAGTAATTTAAAGAATATCTTAGCCCCTAGTAGGTTACGTTCTAGGAGTGTAACAAAACAGTTAGAGAATGGTTCCTCCTTTTTTAAAACAAATGTTGGATGCTTCCCTTGCAACCACTGCATATGCTGCAAGCATATGGAAAAAACTTCCTTTTCATGGATTCATGAAAATGGGTTTAAGTATACTTTAAGAGAGAGAGTAAATTGCAACAGTGAATTTGTAATCTACAGAATTACATGTAGTTGCAATTTAATGTACGTCGGCAAAACTAAAAGAAATGTTAAACTTAGAATACAAGAGCACTTGCGAGGAATAAATAACAAGGTCACCAATCACAGCTTGCCACGTCATTTTTCAGAGATACACAAATCTAATCCTAGAGATTTGAAGTTCACAATTCTTGAATTAGTTAAATTGGGACCAAGGGGAGGGGATAGGGAACTTATGCTATCTAGAAGAGAATCTTTTTAGATTTTCACCCTGAATACCCTCTCTCCCAAAGGGCTCAATGAAAGAATAGACATTGTGTCATTTCTGTAAAAATGACTTCCTCACAGATAACAATGAATTCTTTATGTAGAATAGTCCAATATATATAAATATTACTAATTTATTCATACTATTTAATTTTTTTAATAAACACACTATAAAAACACTTTAGTACAATTGGATTAAGTTAGTTCACCAATATTAAGTAATTACCAGCCAATGAGTGGCTACCCATTTATGGTATATTCATTTATTATTTTTTAGTAATTAAATAGTAGTTATGTTGAACACACTGAATTGTTGAAATAACTGAGTATGATTATAATTATAAGAATTATTTTCTGTTCTGTATGAAGTCTCTGCCTTGTATGAATTTAAGTGCAATTAGCTTGATGTCTTGTCGACCTAAACTTTACCATGTGAGAATTAGAACTTGACTTTACAATAGAAGAAGTGTCCTACATGTTTTGTACATTGGGCTATGTAAAATTGCAGCCTTTTAATACGAATTTTCTGAATAAATGGGGTGGAACGCAGCTATTTTCGGTTTGCGTTCTACCTAGTATATGATCTCAATACAATTCCTCTTTTCTTTAGTTTAAAGATTTTCATTCGCCACGAGACGTTCCTAGATATTGTGACATCATCATCTGACGGGGCTGCAGGGTGGTCCGGGCCCTGGGGGCGCCGTGAGCTGGGGTCTCTGACGCGAGCAACACCAGAGGCACTAAGCCCGGCGCGCTGACGGAGTCCGTGGCATCAACGCGGTTCTCGTCAGGTGACCGATGGGGGCGCAGTTTGGCTATACTATGCAGGCATACTATTCTTCCCTGTTCTGAAGGAGATAGAAATTTATTTCCGGGCATGTGATGCATTCCAGCTGAAACGCATACCAGAATCATTAGTTCCTTACCAGCTGTAGTCATTTTCAGTCTGGTTTAACTTCAAATAGAGATTTTTGCCAATAGAATGTAGCATAAGAATTATCCCTATTTTACACAGAACATCTAGGTTTATCAAACAGACCACTAAGCCTCGTTGCAGTATATTTAAACATAAGTTTTATTAGTCAGCAGTAATGCAAAATGCAGCTAATTAAGGGAAATTATGTAATCACACTAGGAGTTTAAATAGCAGCCAGGGTGAGAGGCATTTCATTCTGAAATTTCCACACCCATGGTTGCAAGTTAGGAGATCCTTTATGGTGAGTGCTTTTTTCTGATACATTTGTGTTTAAAGGCTGCAGTTAAATCATTATCTTAAAATGATTGTACTTATATGTTACAATAGTTGAATTATCTTTTATTTTAAGATACAACTGTGGGTCCTTTTGGAAGTTCCAGTTTATTAATAATTATCTTTACTCTGGATATACCTTTTGGTATGTATATATTTTCTGTATTATTTGCTGAGGAAAATTGTAATAGCTGATACACCTTATGCAAACCAAATTATGTCCCCTTTTTTTGCAGATGCTTCCGTATCTATATATATATAATAAAAAAATATTTTTCCATTGCACTGAATCAGTACATGGTTTTAGGTATGTGCCTTTGGAGTACCTTTTTCATCTTTATTTTTATTGTTTTCAGTATACTCATAAATCTTTTTTTCTCAGCTAATCATATAGTACATGGCCCATTTTCACTCTATTTTGGCAGGGTGATCCAGTACTAAAGATGGAAAGGCTCTTTTTAGAGTCAAAGTGGGAAGCCACTTTTTAAGGTCCATGTTCCTTTTATATATGAAGAGCTTGCCTTTATATAAAGGTACTTTATTTCATTCCATTTATTCACAGCAGTTTTTTAGTTGAAGGAAGGCACAACCCCTCACAATGAGTCTTCTTTTTACTTAGGTTGTTTTAAAAACATCTTTACTGCAGAACTATTGATGTAATATTTTGATCCTAACATTTTTGGTAGGTGCTCATTAATTTCCTTTTTTCACTTAATATTATACCCTAAGAATATCAGTTTTTTCAAGAATTATAATTAGTTTCTCTATGTCCCCAAACTAGCTACCCCTGATGAAGTCAAATAGACGAAACGCGTTGGGTTTATCAGCTACAAATCAGTAATCCAGTTGAGGATAACGCTCCCTTGTACCAAGTTTACACCTTGTTAAGGTGAGGGAGTTCGTACATCCATATCACCTACTGGATATTTATGGAATCATAAAATAATTTGTTTTCATGTACAATAGTTCATAAGACCTTCTGTATAAGGCTTTTTATGAATTCATTTTGTTATTAAATAATTTTATGCTAATTGTTTGTTTGGGTGACTTTTTGGTGAGGGGTTATCCACTGTAGGAATCCAGAAAACCCCATCTTCTACAGTATAAGATATATCCATTTGGAAGGACTTCCGTTCAAGCTATACAAGAACTTTAGCGCACTCAGGAATTGTTTTTTCTATCTATATATATATATATATATATATATATATATACACATACTAGGGTCTCAATCTCTGCTGATAAGGTACCTGACCACGCTGCTACAGCGCTATAAACCCATGCCGACACAATCGCCGGTCTGAGTAGTGTACCAGAATGTGCACGCTATCTGCAGGATCCCTGAGGATAGCTGTTAAGTCAGGGCTACCTTTTGGGCAAACGTGACACCCTAGGGGAAGATTCCCATCGTATCCTGGCCCTAGTAGGGAAAGGATACTCCCTGAGAATTCTTTGTGGGAAACTGCAGTCTCTTGTCTGGAGATTCCCGCTCTTTTTCATCATGAGAGGAGGGACATTTACCTCAGCTTTCTTCCCCTTAAACATGTGTACCCTTGTGTCAGGGACAGATGAGTCATCAGTGATATGCAAATCATCTTTTATTACAATAATCATATATTGAATACTTTCCTGCCATTTTGGCTGTAACTTTGCATTATCGTAGTCGACACTGGAGTCAGACTCCGTGTCGATATCAGTGTCTATTATTTTGGATAGTGATCATTGAGAGACTCTGAAGGTCTCTGCGACATAGGGACAGACATGGGTAGATTCCCTGTCTGTTCTCTAATCTTTTGTGCAATAATATCACCTTAGCACTTAATTACACATATCCAAACAGGTGTTGGCGTTGTCGACAGAGACACCCCTCACACACACATTTGCTCCGTCTTCTCCTTAGGGGAGCCTTTTACCTCAGACATGTCAACACACACGTACCGACACACCACACACTCAGGGAATGCTCATCTGAAGAGAATTCCCCCTTAAGGCCCTTTGGAGAGACAGAGAGAAAGTATGCCAGCACACACCCCAGCGCCATTAACCCAGGAATAACACAGTAACTTAATGTTAACCCAGTAGCTGCTGTTTATATTGATTTTTGCGCCTAATTATGTGCCCCCCCCCCCTCTCTTTTTACCCTCTTCTACCGTGTATCTGCAGGGGAGAGGCTGGGGAGCTTCCTCTCAGCGGTGCTGTGGAGAAAAAACATGGCGCTGGTGAGTGCTGAGGAAGAAGCCCCGCCCCCTCGACGGCGGGCTTCTGTCCTGCTTAAATATACATTTTCTTGGCGGGGGCTCATACATATATACAGTGCCCAACTGTATATATGCTAAACTTTTGCCAAAGAGGTCCCAATTGCTGCCCAGGGCTTCCCCCCCCCCCCCCCCTGCGCCCTGCACCCTTTATAGAGACCGGAGTATGTGAGGTGTGTGTGGGAGCAATGGCGCACAGCTGCAGTGTTATGCGCTACCTCAGTGAAGACCGGAGTCTTCTGCCGCCGATTTCGAAGTTTTCTTGCTTCTCATGCTCACCCGGCTTCTGTCTTCCGGCTCTGCAAGGGGGACGGCGGCGCGGCTCTGGGATCGGACGACGAGGGTGAGATCCTGTGTACAATCCCTCTGGAGCTAATGGTGTCCAGTAGCCTAAGAAGCAGGACCTATCTTCAGAGAGTAGGGCTGCTTATCTCCCCTCAGTCCCGTGATGCAGGGAGTCTGTTGCCAGCAGAGCTCCCTGAAAATAAAAAACCTAACAAAATACTTTCTTACAGCAAGCTCAGGAGAGCTCACTGAACAGCACCCAGCTCGTCCGGGCACAGATTCAAACTGAGGTCTGGAGGAGGGACATAGAGGGAGGAGCCAGAGCACACCAGAATCTAAATTCTTTCTTAAAGTGCCCATGTCTTCTGCGGAGCCCGTCTATTCCCCATGGTCCTTACGGAGTCCCCAGCATCCACTAGGACGTTAGAGAAATTATATTTTTATGCTTTTTGTTTTTAGCTTTTATTTTAATTTGACACTGGGGCGGAGCCCCCAGATAGACGCACAGATCACACCTTTCAGATACAGCAAACAGACCACCCCGCCTAGACTGGTACAGCAGAGCAGAGCACCCCTTTCAGATACAGTAGACAGAGCAACCTACCTGGACTGATACAGCAGAGCACCCTTTCAGATACAGTAGATGGAGCACCCCTTTCAGATACAGCAGACAGAGCACCCCTGAACTGATACAGCAGACAGAGCACCCCTGAACTGATACAGCAGACAGAGCACCCTTTTCAGATACAGCAGACAGAACATCCCTTTCAGATACAGCATACAAAGCACCCCGTCTGGACTGATACAGCAGATAGAGCACACCTTTCAGATACAGCAGACAGAGCACCCCGTCTGGACTGATACAGCAGATAGAGCACCCCTTTCAGATACAGCAGACAAAGCACCCCGTCTGGACTGATACAGCAGATAGAGCACCCCTTTCAGATACAGCAGACAAAGCACCCCGTCTGGACTGATACAGCAGATAGAGCACCCCTTTCAGATACAGCAGACAGAGCACCCCGTCTGGACTGATACAGCAGATAGAGCACCCCTTTCAGATACAGCAGACAAAGCACCCCGTCTGGACTGATACAGCAGATAGAGCACCCCTTTCAGATACAGCAGACAAAGCACCCCGTCTGGACTGATACAGCAGATAGAGCACCCCTTTCAGATACAGCAGACAGAGCACCCCGTCTGGACTGATACAGCAGATAGAGCACCCCTTTCAGATACAGCAGACAGAGCACCCCGTCTGGACTGATACAGCAGATAGAGCACCCGCCCCATGCCATTTTTTTCAGGTTCCTACTTTATGCCATATGTGTATAATGCTTTCGGATTGTCTGAGCAATAGTATTGCATTTTTTTTTCACTTTGGCACACCCTAATTTAATAACTATGGTCTTAGGACCTTATTCAATTAGGATTTCAAAATTTGCGAATCGCAATCTGGTCGATTATCAAACAACTGCGCATGTGCTGCATTCGAATTGTGCATGCGTGAGTAATAATACTGACAGAAAATGTGTACACATCATGATCGCAATGCAGATGCTATTTGACTAACAGGAAGCCAGCATTTCTGGGCGGACACCTTCCGTTTTCTGGGTGTGTCTGAAAAAACGCAAGCATGCCCATGCGTTTTAAGGCTGGCCTCTGAATTTTGGATGACCTTGCCTGGCGCAGATAGGAAAAATCTTCAATGTTCCAGGAATTGCGTATGGTTTTGCGATCAACCCACATATTGTGATGCATTCGCAGTTATTGCAATGAGTTTTTTTTTGCAATTTCTGGGCGGCAACTGTTTAATCGCAGAAACTGCTACGTAGCAGAATTTGCATGCTTTCATGGATTTGTTCAGCTACCGCATGAGTTTTTACTAAAGTGTAGATAAGCTATATATACATCGCTCTCCCCCCCCCCAGCCCCCCTTTATTTATTACACCCAGTCGAAAAAGTCAATAAGGCAACAAGATATTTTTTTTTACATGATCTCCCCCATGTAAATCCATGCTGTTTGGGATCCTGTAATTTTCTGGATTTCAAAAAATCTACAACTCTAGGGATTACGGTTTGGAATAGGGCAGCTATACTTACCAGAACATCAATAGAAGCCGGAGCCAATTCAGCTGCCGGGACCAGATAGGTGACCACTGGACTACCAGGGACATTAAACATTCTATCATGACGTCATCTCATCCGTGTAGACATGATGAATATCAACATGATCACTGTCAACATTCAAAGCATGTCGACAATGTGACCATGTAGACGGTATCTGGTCAGGGTTAGGCCGCGGCGAAGGGGGGTAGTTAGGTTTAGGCAATATAGGGGAGGTTAGAGTTAATCTGTGGGGGGAAGGGGGTTTAGGGTTAGGCTGCAGGGAGGAATGGTTAGGGTTCGGCACTAAGTGGGGAGGGCTAGGGTTAGGCTGCAGGGGGTGGGTTAGGGACCACTGGGGAGGGTTAGGCTGCGGGGGAAAGGGGGGGTTGGTTAGGGTCAGGCTGTGGGTAGGGACAATTAGGGTTAGGGGGTTAGGGTTAAAATACTCACCTAAAAGGTGTTGGGATTCTGTGCATAGGGATGCCGCTGTTGGTATTCTGACCATCGGCATCCCATGTACTGGGATTCCGATACCATCCCCATATCGATATTGTCATGGCGGCCTATTGCATGTTGACATGAGACCTGTCGACCTAACATACCACGCCTGCGATGAGGACTGGATTTGAAAAACACTGGCTTAAAATGTATGTATAATTTTTGTTCAACACAGGTGTCGGCAATCATAAATTAAGAGAGAAGTCCAGAAGCAGAGCATTGTGTCCCTCCTGGAGAGGGTCATGTTGGGAGGTATGGAAATGTATGCTGCTGCAAAGTCTTAAGTAGAAATTAGCCAAGACTGCACTTCATCTGAATTACATGGGCTTATCAACTGTTTCATAGGATACCAATAGGGCATGCCTCCTTTGCTTGCCGGACTACCAAACAGTACTGTGTGTCTAATTGCCATGAGCAACATCGGATGTTATTTTTGTTCGGTTTATACCTTATATGCTGCAGCACAGTTGGTTGTGGGTTGCAGCTCTGAGGTTATGGGTTCAATTCTCACAATGACCTAATTCAGTATCAGTTGTTAAACTGATAATATCGCAAACGGATGCTTTTCGGCCATTTGCGCATGCGTACAGTTGGCAGCACTGGAAGGATGCGACTGCAATGTTAGTGACATGCGGCAGGCATTCGGAGGCACTGATGCGGCATTGGGGGCAAGTGGTCCAGGAAATGCAGGCATGTCATTGTTGTTTTCAGGGCAGCCCAATGACGTCACCTGTGTTTTTCCTGCGACAGGGGGCTACCACTAATTGCCGATTTCGGTGATGCGATCACTATTGAATTGCGAATCATCGCTGGGCGGGGATTAACATGCTGTGCAGCCCCCAGCATGTCATTGTAAGCAGTAGCAGTTTTGTTTTCTTAACAAAACTGCTACTAAAGCTAAATGAGGGCACATGGCCCTAACTGTGTACAATTTGTATATTCTCCCCATCGCGGTGTGGATTTCCTTCCACAATATAAAAATATAGTAATATTTAGTAGAGATGAGCGCCGGAAATTTTTCGGGTTTTGTGTTTTGGTTTTGGGTTCGGTTCCGCGGCCGTGTTTTGGGTTCGACCGCGTTTTGGCAAAACCTCACCGAATTTTTTTTTGTCGGATTCGGGTGTGTTTTGGATTCGGGTGTTTTTTTCAAAAAACCCTAAAAAACAGCTTAAATCATAGAATTTGGGGGTAATTTTGATCCCAAAGTATTATTAACCTCAAAAAACATAATTTACACTCATTTTCAGCCTATTCTGAACACATCACACCTCACAATATTATTTTTAGTCCTAAAATTTGCACCGAGGTCGCTGTGTGAGTAAGATAAGCGACCCTAGTGGCCGACACAAACACCGGGCCCATCTAGGAGTGGCACTGCAGTGTCACGCAGGATGTCCCTTCCAAAAAACCCTCCCCAAACAGCACATGACGCAAAGAAAAAAAGAGGCGCAATGAGGTAGCTGTGTGAGTAAGATTAGCGACCCTAGTGGCCGACACAAACACCGGGCCCATCTAGGAGTGGCACTGCAGTGTCACGCAGGATGTCCCTTCCAAAAAACCCTCCCCAAACAGCACATGACGCAAAGAAAAAAAGAGGCGCAATGAGGTAGCTGACTGTGTGAGAAAGATAAGCGACCCTAGTGGCCGACACAAACACCGGGCCCATCTAGGAGTGGCACTGCAGTGTCACGCAGGATGTCCCTTCCAAAAAACCCTCCCCAAACAGCACATGACGCAAAGAAAAAAAGAGGCGCAATGAGGTAGCTGACTGTGTGAGAAAGATAAGCGACCCTAGTGGCCGACACAAACACCGGGCCCATCTAGGAGTGGCACTGCAGTGTCACGCAGGATGTCCCTTCCAAAAAACCCTCCCCAAACAGCACATGACGCAAAGAAAAAAAGAGGCGCAATGAGGTAGCTGACTGTGTGAGAAAGATAAGCGACCCTAGTGGCCGACACAAACACCGGGCCCATCTAGGAGTGGCACTGCAGTGTCACGCAGGATGTCCCTTCCAAAAAACCCTCCCCAAACAGCACATGACGCAAAGAAAAAAAGAGGCGCAATGAGGTAGCTGTGTGAGAAAGATAAGCGACCCTAGTGGCCGACACAAACACCGGGCCCATCTAGGAGTGGCACTGCAGTGTCACGCAGGATGTCCCTTCCAAAAAACCCTCCCCAAACAGCACATGACGCAAAGAAAAAAAGAGGCGCAATGAGGTAGCTGTGTGAGTAAGATTAGCGACCCTAGTGGCCGACACAAACACCGGGCCCATCTAGGAGTGGCACTGCAGTGTCACGCAGGATGGCCCTTCCAAAAAACCCTCCCCAAACAGCACATGACGCAAAGAAAAAAAGAGGCGCAATGAGGTAGCTGACTGTGTGAGTAAGATTAGCGACCCTAGTGGCCGACACAAACACCGGGCCCATTTAGGAGTGGCACTGCAGTGTCACGCAGGATGTCCCTTCCAAAAAACCCTCCCCAATCAGCACATGATGCAAAGAAAAAGAAAAGAAAAAAGAGGTGCAAGATGGAATTATCCTTGGGCCCTCCCACCCACCCTTATGTTGTATAAACAAAACAGGACATGCACACTTTAACCAACCCATCATTTCAGTGACAGGGTCTGCCACACGACTGTGACTGATATGACGGGTTGGTTTGGACCCCCCCCAAAAAAGAAGCAATTAATCTCTCCTTGCACAAACTGGCTCTACAGAGGCAAGATGTCCACCTCATCTTCACCCTCCGATATATCACCGTGTACATCCCCCTCCTCACAGATTATCAATTCGTCCCCACTGGAATCCACCATCTCAGCTCCCTGTGTACTTTGTGGAGGCAATTGCTGCTGGTCAATGTCTCCGCGGAGGAATTGATTATAATTCATTTTAATGAACATCATCTTCTCCACATTTTCTGGATGTAACCTCGTACGCCGATTGCTGACAAGGTGAGCGGCGGCACTAAACACTCTTTCGGAGTACACACTTGTGGGAGGGCAACTTAGGTAGAATAAAGCCAGTTTGTGCAAGGGCCTCCAAATTGCCTCTTTTTCCTGCCAGTATAAGTACGGACTGTGTGACGTGCCTACTTGGATGCGGTCACTCATATAATCCTCCACCATTCTATCAATGTTGAGAGAATCATATGCAGTGACAGTAGACGACATGTCCGTAATCGTTGTCAGGTCCTTCAGTCCGGACCAGATGTCAGCATCAGCAGTCGCTCCAGACTGCCCTGCATCACCGCCAGCGGGTGGGCTCGGAATTCTGAGCCTTTTCCTCGCACCCCCAGTTGCGGGAGAATGTGAAGGAGGAGATGTTGACAGGTCGCGTTCCGCTTGACTTGACAATTTTGTCACCAGCAGGTCTTTCAACCCCAGCAGACCTGTGTCTGCCGGAAAGAGAGATCCAAGGTAGGCTTTAAATCTAGGATCGAGCACGGTGGCCAAAATGTAGTGCTCTGATTTCAACAGATTGACCACCCGTGAATCCTTGTTAAGCGAATTAAGGGCTGCATCCACAAGTCCCACATGCCTAGCGGAATCGCTCCGTGTTAGCTCCTTCTTCAATGCCTCCAGCTTCTTCTGCAAAAGCCTGATGAGGGGAATGACCTGACTCAGGCTGGCAGTGTCTGAACTGACTTCACGTGTGGCAAGTTCAAAGGGCATCAGAACCTTGCACAACGTTGAAATCATTCTCCACTGCACTTGAGACAGGTGCATTCCATCTCCTATATCGTGCTCAATTGTATAGGCTTGAATGGCCTTTTGCTGCTCCTCCAACCTCTGAAGCATATAGAGGGTTGAATTCCACCTCGTTACCACTTCTTGCTTCAGATGATGGCAGGGCAGGTTCAGTAGTTTTTGGTGGTGCTCCAGTCTTCTGTACGTGGTGCCTGTACGCCGAAAGTGTCCCGCAATTTTTCTGGCCACCGACAGCATCTCTTGCACGCCCCTGTCGTTTTTTAAAAAATTCTGCACCACCAAATTCAAGGTATGTGCAAAACATGGGACGTGCTGGAATTTGCCCATATTTAATGCACACACAATATTGCTGGCGTTGTCCGATGCCACAAATCCACAGGAGAGTCCAATTGGGGTAAGCCATTCCGCGATGATCTTCCTCAGTTGCCGTAAGAGGTTTTCAGCTGTGTGCGTATTCTGGAAAGCGGTGATACAAAGCGTAGCCTGCCTAGGAAAGAGTTGGCGTTTGCGAGATGCTGCTACTGGTGCCGCCGCTGCTGTTCTTGCGGCGGGAGTCCATACATCTACCCAGTGGGCTGTCACAGTCATATAGTCCTGACCCTGCCCTGCTCCACTTGTCCACATGTCCGTGGTTAAGTGGACATTGGGTACAACTGCATTTTTTAGGACACTGGTGAGTCTTTTTCTGACGTCCGTGTACATTCTCGGTATCGCCTGCCTAGAGAAGTGGAACCTAGATGGTATTTGGTAACGGGGGCACACTGCCTCAATAAATTGTCTAGTTCCCTGTGAACTAACGGCGGATACCGGACGCACGTCTAACACCAACATAGTTGTCAAGGACTCAGTTATCCGCTTTGCAGTAGGATGACTGCTGTGATATTTCATCTTCCTCGCAAAGGACTGTTGAACAGTCAATTGCTTACTGGAAGTAGTACAAGTGGGCTTACGACTTCCCCTCTGGGATGACCATCGACTCCCAGCGGCAACAACAGCAGCGCCAGCAGCAGTAGGCGTTACACGCAAGGATGCATCGGAGGAATCCCAGGCAGGAGAGGACTCGTCAGACTTGCCAGTGACATGGCCTGCAGGACTATTGGCATTCCTGGGGAAGGAGGAAATTGACACTGAGGGAGTTGGTGGGGTGGTTTGCGTGAGCTTGGTTACAAGAGGAAGGGATTTACTGGTCAGTGGACTGCTTCCGCTGTCACCCAAAGTTTTTGAACTTGTCACTGACTTATTATGAATGCGCTGCAGGTGACGTATAAGGGAGGATGTTCCGAGGTGGTTAACGTCCTTACCCCTACTTATTACAGCTTGACAAAGGGAACACACGGCTTGACACCTGTTGTCCGCATTTCTGGTGAAATACCTCCACACCGAAGAGCTGATTTTTTTGGTATTTTCACCTGGCATGTCAACGGCCATATTCCTCCCACGGACAACAGGTGTCTCCCCGGGTGCCTGACTTAAACAAACCACCTCACCATCAGAATCCTCCTGGTCAATTTCCTCCCCAGCGCCAGCAACACCCATATCCTCCTCATCCTGGTGTACTTCAACACTGACATCTTCAATCTGACTATCAGGAACTGGACTGCGGGTGCTCCTTCCAGCACTTGCAGGGGGCATGCAAATAGTGGAAGGCGCATGCTCTTCACGTCCAGTGTTGGGAAGGTCAGGCATCGCAAACGACACAATTGGACTCTCCTTGTGGATTTGGGATTTCAAAGAACGCACAGTTCTTTGCGGTGCTTTTGCCAGCTTGAGTCTTTTCAGTTTTCTAGCGAGAGGCTGAGTGCTTCCATCCTCATGTGAAGCTGAACCACTAGCCATGAACATAGGCCAGGGCCTCAGCCGTTCCTTGCCACTCCGTGTGGTAAATGGCATATTGGCAAGTTTACGCTTCTCCTCCGACAATTTTATTTTAGGTTTTGGAGTCCTTTTTTTTCTGATATTTGGTGTTTTGGATTTGACATGCTCTGTACTATGACATTGGGCATCGGCCTTGGCAGACGACGTTGCTGGCATTTCATCGTCTCGGCCATGACTAGTGGCAGCAGCTTCAGCACGAGGTGGAAGTGGATCTTGATCTTTCCCTAATTTTGGAACCTCAACTTTTTTGTTCTCCATATTTTATAGGCAGAACTAAAAGGCACCTCAGGTAAACAATGGAGATGGATGGATTGGATACTAGTATACAATTATGGACGGACTGCCACGGTTAGGTGGTATAAAAAAACCACGGTTAGGTGGTATATATTATAATAATAATACAATTATGGATGGACGGACTGCCTGCCGACTGCCGACACAGAGGTAGCCACAGCCGTGAACTACCGCACTGTACACTGGTTGATAAAGAGATAGTAGTATACTCGTAACAACTAGTATGACACTATGACGACGGTATAAAGAATGAAAAAAAAACCACGGTTAGGTGGTATATATTATAATAATAATACAATTATGGATGGACGGACTGCCTGCCGACTGCCGACACAGAGGTAGCCACAGCCGTGAACTACCGCACTGTACACTGGTTGATAAAGAGATAGTAGTATACTCGTAACAACTAGTATGACACTATGACGACGGTATAAAGAAAGAAAAAAAAATACCACAGTTAGGTGGTATATATTATAATAATAATACAATTATGGATGGACGGACTGCCTGCCGACTGCCGACACAGAGGTAGCCACAGCCGTGAACTACCGCACTGTACACTGGTTGATAAAGAGATAGTAGTATACTCGTAACAACTAGTATGACACTATGACGACGGTATAAAGAATGAAAAAAAAACCACGGTTAGGTGGTATATATTATAATAATAATACAATTATGGATGGACGGACTGCCTGCCGACTGCCGACACAGAGGTAGCCACAGCCGTGAACTACCGCACTGTACACTGGTTGATAAAGAGATAGTAGTATACTCGTAACAACTAGTATGACACTATGACGACGGTATAAAGAAAGAAAAAAAAATACCACAGTTAGGTGGTATATATTATAATAATAATACAATTATGGATGGACGGACTGCCTGCCGACTGCCGACACAGAGGTAGCCACAGCCGTGAACTACCGCACTGTACACTGGTTGATAAAGAGATAGTAGTATACTCGTAACAACTAGTATGACACTATGACGACGGTATAAAGAATGAAAAAAAAACCACGGTTAGGTGGTATATATTATAATAATAATACAATTATGGATGGACGGACTGCCTGCCGACTGCCGACACAGAGGTAGCCACAGCCGTGAACTACCGCACTGTACACTGGTTGATAAAGAGATAGTAGTATACTCGTAACAACTAGTATGACACTATGACGACGGTATAAAGAAAGAAAAAAAAATACCACAGTTAGGTGGTATATATTATAATAATAATACAATTATGGATGGACTGCCTGCCGACTGCCGACACAGAGGTAGCCACAGCCGTGAACTACCGCACTGTACACTGGTTGATAAAGAGATAGTAGTATACTCGTAACAACTAGTATGACACTATGACGACGGTATAAAGAATGAAAAAAAAACCACGGTTAGGTGGTATATATTATAATAATAATACAATTATGGATGGACGGACTGCCTGCCGACTGCCGACACAGAGGTAGCCACAGCCGTGAACTACCGCACTGTACACTGGTTGATAAAGAGATAGTAGTATACTCGTAACAACTAGTATGACACTATGACGACGGTATAAAGAATGAAAAAAAAACCACGGTTAGGTGGTATATATTATAATAATAATACAATTATGGATGGACGGACTGCCTGCCGACTGCCGACACAGAGGTAGCCACAGCCGTGAACTACCGCACTGTACACTGGTTGATAAAGAGATAGTAGTATACTCGTAACAACTAGTATGACACTATGACGACGGTATAAAGAATGAAAAAAAAACCACGGTTAGGTGGTATATATTATAATAATAATACAATTATGGATGGACGGACTGCCTGCCGACTGCCGACACAGAGGTAGCCACAGCCGTGAACTACCGCACTGTACACTGGTTGATAAAGAGATAGTAGTATACTCGTAACAACTAGTATGACACTATGACGACGGTATAAAGAAAGAAAAAAAAATACCACAGTTAGGTGGTATATATTATAATAATAATACAATTATGGATGGACGGACTGCCTGCCGACTGCCGACACAGAGGTAGCCACAGCCGTGAACTACCGCACTGTACACTGGTTGATAAAGAGATAGTAGTATACTCGTAACAACTAGTATGACACTATGACGACGGTATAAAGAATGAAAAAAAAAACCACGGTTAGGTGGTATATATTATAATAATAATACAATTATGGATGGACGGACTGCCTGCCGACTGCCGACACAGAGGTAGCCACAGCCGTGAACTACCGCACTGTACACTGGTTGATAAAGAGATAGTAGTATACTCGTAACAACTAGTATGACACTATGACGACGGTATAAAGAATGAAAAAAAAACCACGGTTAGGTGGTATATATTATAATAATAATACAATTATGGATGGACGGACTGCCTGCCGACTGCCGACACAGAGGTAGCCACAGCCGTGAACTACCGCACTGTACACTGGTTGATAAAGAGATAGTAGTATACTCGTAACAACTAGTATGACACTATGACGACGGTATAAAGAATGAAAAAAAAACCACGGTTAGGTGGTATATATTATAATAATAATACAATTATGGATGGACGGACTGCCTGCCGACTGCCGACACAGAGGTAGCCACAGCCGTGAACTACCGCACTGTACACTGGTTGATAAAGAGATAGTAGTATACTCGTAACAACTAGTATGACACTATGACGACGGTATAAAGAAAGAAAAAAAAATACCACAGTTAGGTGGTATATATTATAATAATAATACAATTATGGATGGACGGACTGCCTGCCGACTGCCGACACAGAGGTAGCCACAGCCGTGAACTACCGCACTGTACACTGGTTGATAAAGAGATAGTAGTATACTCGTAACAACTAGTATGACACTATGACGACGGTATAAAGAATGAAAAAAAAACCACGGTTAGGTGGTATATATTATAATAATAATACAATTATGGATGGACGGACTGCCTGCCGACTGCCGACACAGAGGTAGCCACAGCCGTGAACTACCGCACTGTACACTGGTTGATAAAGAGATAGTAGTATACTCGTAACAACTAGTATGACACTATGACGACGGTATAAAGAATGAAAAAAAAACCACGGTTAGGTGGTATATATTATAATAATAATACAATTATGGATGGACGGACTGCCTGCCGACTGCCGACACAGAGGTAGCCACAGCCGTGAACTACCGCACTGTACACTGGTTGATAAAGAGATAGTAGTATACTCGTAACAACTAGTATGACACTATGACGGTATAAAGAATGAAAAAAAAACCACGGTTAGGTGGTATATATTATAATAATAATACAATTATGGATGGACGGACTGCCTGCCGACTGCCGACACAGAGGTAGCCACAGCCGTGAACTACCGCACTGTACACTGGTTGATAAAGAGATAGTAGTATACTCGTAACAACTAGTATGACACTATGACGACGGTATAAAGAAAGAAAAAAAAATACCACGGTTAGGTGGTATATATTGTAATACAATTATGGATGGACGGACTGCCTGCCGAGTTCCGACTGCCGACACAGAGGTAGCCACAGCCGTGAACTACCGCACTGTACTGTGTCTGCTGCTAATATAGACTGGTTGATAAAGAGATAGTATACAATACATACAACAATATACTACTATACTGGTGGTCAGGCACTGGTCACCACTAGTCACACTGGCAGTGGCACTCCTGCAGCAAAAGTGTGCACTGTTTAATTTTAAATTAATATAATATTATGTACTCCTGGGGGCTCCTGCTATAACAACCTGCAGTGCTCCCCAGTCTCCCCCACAATTATTATAAGCTTTGCCTTTTATACATTGATGTGCAGCACACTGGGCTGAGCTGAGTGCACACAGACTGAGTCACACTGTGTGACTGGCTGCTGCTGTGTATCGTTTTTTTTCAGGCAGAGAACGGATATAGCAGAGAACGGATATATTATATTAAAATAAATAAAAGTTAACTAACAACAACTGCACTGGTCACTGTGGTAAACTCTGTCTGACTCTGCACAATCTCTCTCTCTCTTCTAATCTAATTTCTAATGGAGAGGACGCCAGCCACGTCCTCTCCCTATCAATCTCAATGCACGTGTGAAAATGGCGGCGACGCGCGGCTCCTTATATAGAATCCGAGTCTCGCGAGAATCCGACAGCGTCATGATGACGTTCGGGCGCGCTCGGGTTAACCGAGCAAGGCGGGAGGATCCGAGTCTGCTCGGACCCGTGAAAAAAACATGAAGTTCGTGCGGGTTCGGTTTCAGAGAAACCGAACCCGCTCATCTCTAATATTTAGTATAACTAACTAATAGGGTTATTGGCTCCCAAGAAAAAAACAGTTAACCTAGTGTGTATGTGCGTGCACATGTGGCAGGCAATATAGATTGTAAGCTCATCTGGGGCAGCAACTGATGTGAATGGCCAAATATTGTCTGTAACCTTTTTCATAGGCTAGGAAGTTAGTATGACTTGGACCTGAGAGAAAACCGAACCATCAAGTCTTTTAACTCCTTTTCCTCTGACTCGCTGTTTGCATACTTACTGTACCTCTGACTATGGGCGCACCACCAGGTGGACACATCAAGGAATTAATCCTTTCCCCATCACACTGTCCAAATGTTGGTTTTCAATTTATCTTGCTTCTGAAATTATTTGACTAGTACGGAATAACAGCGCTTTTCCCTTACAACTCCTGTAAATACAAAGGGAGAAAAATAAAGCTCTTGTGTGGGCGCACTCTTAATTCGATCTAGGAGAATTCCTAGGATATATAAGTAATAGTGTTAAAACATCTATTTATTGTTCAAAGTTAACAATTAATATAGTTACCCACATATACAGGTTGAGTATCCCATATCCAAATATCCCAAATACGGAATATTCAGAAATACGGACTTTTTGAGTGAGAGTGAGATAATGAAACTTTAGTTTTTTTTCGAAGGCTCAATGTACACAAACTTTGTTTAATACACACAGTTATTAAAAATATTGTATTAAATGACCTTCAGGCTGTGTGTTTAAGGTGTATATGAAACATAAATGAATTGTGTGAATGTCCACACCCTTTGTTTAATGCACAAAGTTATCAAAAATATTGGCTAAAATGACCTTCAGGCTGTGTGTATAAGGTGTATACAAAAAAAATAAATGCATTCTGTGCTTAGATTTAGGTCCCATCGCCATGATATATCATTATGGTATGCAATTATTCCAAAATACGGAAAAATCCGATATCCAAAATACCTCTGGTCCCAAGCATTTTGGATAAGAGATACTCAACCTGTATGATCCAACCGTGACTGAGAAAGAAAATTGTTATGAAAAATGTTAAAATGTTCTGGTCTGTTAATCACAGGGATTGATTAGAAGGGTGGGAGACACTTGATTGTCTGACACCTGTTTCTCCTGACCAGTACAGAAATTCTGTATTAATGGGACCAAGAGGAAGTCAGGGTAATCTTTTGTGTATTTATAAGACCCGTGGTCCAGGAAGTGAACAAGCCCTAACGGGTGAAACGCGTTTTCCACAGGACCACCACAGGGGACCTTCTCACGGAGTCTTTTGCTGGCAGCAGTCTCTCCTATAAACGTGACACTCTGGATCATCTCTATCTAACCGCACAATGGACTGTATCGTAAGCCTGCACCCGCAGGGTGAATGTATCTAAGCGACAGTATAGTACAATACTTACACATACTTACACATACTTACCTTTTAATGCATAATTATTGTGTGATACATCGTCTCTAAATTACTTGTATTATTGCAGGGTATAGTTACAAATTCTGTGTGCCAATATACTGTATATAGCCTTGGGCAAAATACTTGTAATATACGTGCAGAGATTATCACAAACGAATTTAGACATCCTATAAAGGGATAACATTCTCATTTTCATTTCTGCTAGTGTCTATCAGCTTTTGGCATATACCTAATATCCACACATAGCTTGTCAGAGAATTATTGTTCCTGTGTCCGGGTTGTGCTTTCTTTCTAATCCTAAGTGACGGTTATACTTAGTGTCTCCGTATATGATCACGTATGATCTACATATTATTTAGGATTGGCCTAATGGTTTAAAACAATTATATAATCCTTGGTATAATTTTTTTCTGACTTTTACTTTTTTTCCGTGGACTCTCATTCACGATTCAGGGCACACGGCACCCATTGAGTGGTGTCCGCTGGGCCGTGTCTAACGTGGAAAGTATATCCACATGTTATACTTCTCTTTTCTGGCATAACTTTGTTT
The DNA here is from genome assembly GCF_028390025.1 of Pseudophryne corroboree. Classification (NCBI taxonomy): domain Eukaryota; kingdom Metazoa; phylum Chordata; class Amphibia; order Anura; family Myobatrachidae; genus Pseudophryne; species Pseudophryne corroboree. The sequence goes on from NC_086445.1 coordinate 631,774,650, forward strand.
CTTCAAAATTCCTATATAGGTGTACTCTCATTGGTACACAAATCACATATTCCTCTCTACTACCATACCACGCTGCAAATGCCCAATCTCGTCCGATCTTGGAAGCCAAACAGCGTTGGGCTGGGTTAGTATCAGGGGAGGAGACCTCCTGTGAATACCCGGTGTTGTAGAGTATGAATTATTTTTCTCTATGAGAAAAGTGATACCAACAGCAGCATCACCATTTTTTCTTCCTTCATATCTTCCGTCTGTTGACTATCAATTCAGTACCAGGCCATGAAGATAATAATTAATTAATTATTCAATTGTTTATTATTTCATACGTGTCTTTAGGAACAGACGTTTAACTAGCAAAGTGTATAGTATTCACCCAGTAAATGGTCTCTTATAAATACACAATAGATTACCCTGACTTCCTCTTGGTCCCATTAATACAGAATTTCTGTACTGGTCAGGAGAAACAGGTGTCAGACAATCAAGTGTCTCCCACCCTTCTAATCACTCCCTGTGATTAACAGACCAGAACATTTGAACATTTTTCATAACAATTTTCTTTCTCAGTCACGGTTGGATCATATATGTGGGTAACTATATTAATTTGTAACTTTGAACAATAAATAGATGTTTTAACACTATTCCTTATATATCTTAGGAATTCTCCTAGATCGAATTAAGAGTGCGCCCACACAAGAACTTTCTTTTTCTCCCTTTGCAAGTACTAGTACTTCCTAGCTCTGGGCGCACCACCAAAAAGGACTATAATTTAAAGAGTTAATAAAATTCTCTCTCTAGAAATTATAAATCGTCCATCTTTGGTTTTTCACTTATTACCTATACTTTGACCTGTCCCCTTTTTGTCACAACTCCTGTAAATACCCAGGACCCATTTGGCCTCAACAGACTATTTTAGATGGACACATTCAGTTTACTAAATTTTAAACCCAACCTAAAAGGTGTAAACAGTGAGGCTGGCGGAGGTGAGGTGTCAGACGGCACAATAGGTAGGCCCTGTTGATATAAATAAGTAGAACAATGTTGGACTTCACACAGGATAACTGTTCATTGGTTGTGGTTCCCTTCATATACCTATAATTATTATTATTATTATTATTATTATTATTATTATTATTATTGTTATCCTTTATGTGACGTCACATGGGGTCCACAGTGCTTTACAAAATATATAAACAAACAGTACAGGAAAAAAAAGTGATGTAAAACTGCAGGACATGGAGAATGTTTATATACATTGCAGCTTTTAGCAGTCATAATACTCAAATAAGCAGCAAGTTGGCAGAACTCAAGGGGTAGGTGCTTTTGAAGGTAGTGAAGAGGAGACATTGGTATAAATGAGGGAAGGAAAAGTGATTCAAGTTCAGAAAATGGGACCCCCTGGATTAGCATAACTAAACTACTTCTTCAGAACATTAAAAAGTGTACCCTTGCTGGTTCATTATGTTCGCCATGCTTCGGGCACAATGGCTACCTCCACTTTGCGCGCCACAGGTTACTATTTCCATTAGATTTCCACATGGATAGTGAAACTGACAGCACCTTATGTTATGAAGTTGAGCAGAGAAGCACATGAGGGAAGAGGGCCCTGCTCGTTAGAGGTTACAGTCTAAAAGGAGTGGTTTGCTGACAGAGGTGACATAGAGGAGAGAGACAGTGAGCAATCCACCCATCTTGAAATTACCTTTTGTCAGCAAGATAATCTTCCATTCCATAAGCCTGGAATGGTTTTCTGAGCTAAGTGAATATAGTAAACTACAGTACCCCATTTCTGAAAGGAAATGGTAGGAGATAAATGCAGAAATATATCGTTTGTGTAAAAACATTACCAATTGATAGACTGATAAGATTAGGACAAGTGTGTACCCAGCTCTAGAGCGCAGGAGGGAGCAGAGTGGGCATTTCATGGGTGGATGGAGTTTGAGTGGGGGATGGAGGATGAGGAGGAGAGGGAGCTTGAGAGAGGTTGGAAGTTTGAGAGGGAGAGCAAGGTTAAGGGTGGGTGGAAGTTTGAGGAGGAGAGGGAAGTTGAGAGTGGGCGGAAGTTTGAGGGGCAGGGAGGCTCAGAGGGGGTTGAAGATTGAGGGGTGGAGGGAGGTTCAGAGGTAGTAGAAGTTTGAGGGGTAGAGGGAGGTTGAGAGGGGTGGAAGTTTGTGGGATAGAGGGAGGTCAAGAGGTGGTGGAAGATTTAGGGGGGAGGGAGTTTGATGGGGGGGATGGGTCTTGGGGGGGTGCTGGGCTTTGATGAGGGGAGGGACTGCTCTGCTGCTGCCTCTCACTCCTTTGTGCGCACCCTACACAGGAACACAGTTGTATGTTAGTTTTTATACATTTAAATTTAATTTATAAAATACACATTAGCTACTTGAGAATGCACAATTAGAAATTTGCTTTTGTTGGTTTTTTACCATTGTGAAATCATTATAATTAATGTTAATAGAAAAATCCAATAGTACAACAAAAACATAGTTTAAATGTGTAATCAAAATCTAACATGTTCGCATGTCATATCCATTGTTTGAAAATTAGTAAACATACAACCCACACATATACTGTATACATGCATACAAACATTTATGCCTACCTAAATACATTATCACTATCAACAGCCTAAACAACATACACACACTTATTGTTGCAAATATTACTATTCATTTAACTGTAAACAAACACACTTATGCGCACACAAATGCTACAGTATGCATTACTCATGATCCAGTATTTGCTGGTGCAGCTGCACCAGCAAACGCGGCTGACGACGGCAGAGGTCAGACCACCGCCGCTCCCACTGTACAATGGTCCGCCGGGTGCGGACCCTCACACGCAGCTTTCTGCGGACATCTGCGTAGGCCGCACGCTAACAGGCGTTTGAGACGTAAGGGCCCGTGCGACCTATGCCTCTATCCATTATATCTGTGAGAAGCCACAGCTCCCTGATACTGAAAGCAGCAGCTCCCATGGTGCTAATGGTGTAATAATCATAAATGCAAATATTTATACTATCTGGATGCTGTTGATTGGTCGACAGGTGTGATGCTCATAAATACAAATAAGCTTTTTTGCTATTAATGCACATTAACGGTGTGATTCGTGTTTGCAGTTGCAAACGCAATTGTGATTGTATGCTACTGTAAGTGGTTAAATCGCAAAATACTTATCAAACATGTCTGTTCCTCACTCAACTAAACATTTCAGGATTGTTGTGTTTGATTATATGTGTTTGAAAAAATAGATTTAAAAAATTAGACTAGGTAAAAATCACTTAGGACACATAAATGCTTGACAAACAAACTACACATATGCAGCATCATATTTTGTGAATTCATAGTAATTGTAATTGGTTACAAAACACATAGCTTCACTGATCTTTGAAAAAACATCTATGTTGGCTACAAAACACTACTTGTACAATAATGGTGTTCATTAACTCATGCCATGCTTAATTTGAAACATTAAATTGTTTAAATATGTTTTAGGTACGGGCGTGGCCACGGCAGCACAGGAGTAGGAAGAAGATCCCGGGAGCTCCCTGGATATAATATCCTTATTTAATATCCTGATACCCTCTGGTGTGCTAAACCACCCTGTTTCCCTTCCCTGCGCTGCAGGGCACCAGCAGGCGACTTCCCCGCTCCCCCTGAGGTCTGTACGGCTGCGGTGGCACACTTCCGGACCCGCGGCCTATATCTTCTCCGGATCCCCGGCCTAAATTTTGGCGACTCTCGGCCGCGCCGTGCCCGGAGCCTTGGAGGCGGCCCGCTGTCACCGCTGGACACCGCGGAGAGGTGTGAGGACGGCGGCTGGTTCCCCTCTCAAGTGTGGGCTGCAATCTGTGGCCCCGAGCACCGGCTGCACACTCCCGGACCCGCGGCCTATATCCTCTCCAGATCCCCGGCCTAAATTTTGGTGTCTCCCGGCCGCGCCGTGCCCGGAGCCTTGTAGGCGGCCCGCTGACACCGCTGGACGCCGCGGAGAGCTGTGAAGACGGCGGCTGATCCCCCTCTTGATTGTGGGCTGCAATCTGTGGCCCCGAGCACCGGAGCACACCCAGCAGCTCCTGGAAGGGGTAGGAGGGCATTGTATGTGACGGCCATTTTGTGAACAGCTGCATAGACGGCCCCATTGCTTTGGACTGCTGCTCCAGGACATAGAGGGGATACTATTATTCTCATTTAAAGGCTGCCTGGTCTGAAACTGGTGAGTGACTTTTACCTCCTGGGATTAATGTATACACTGCCTGCATCTGCTATCTCATTTTACATACTGAAAGACTGCATCGCTCCTGATGTCCCCTATACTCTGAGACGCAGCCAATACCTTCTTTTATATCTGCCTACCACTCAGACGACCAGCTGTGGATATATCTCTGCTTGCTACCACCCTAAAAATTTATTACTGCTGTCTCCTTCTATATTTCTGACCTAAGAATATACCGGAGTGTTTATTACTACCTATTGCCCACCATGGTTCGCGACGGCCAGCGCACGGCGGCGGCGAAGCTGGAGAAATTTGCCAGACAACCTAATCCACCTAACATGCGGGCCTCGCAGGCCGCAGCACAGGGGACCTCTCCGTCCCACTCCTACTCCCCATCTGCTACAGCTGCTGAATCCCCTAACACACCCACAGCTCCATCCCTTCAACAAGTGCTGGAGGCAATAGCGGGGTCGGAGCAGCGTCTTTCAGATAAGATGGAGAAAGTGCAGTGTGATCTCTCGCTGCTTCGGCAGGACGTCCAGCGCATACGAGAGAGAGTGGGAGAGGCAGAAACCCGTGTCTCGAATCTGGAGGATATGTGCGGTCCTATGAAACAATCCATCTCCACGGTAACTCAACAAGTAACATCCCTTCAATCCAAGTTACTAGACATGGAGGGTAGGCTGCGTAGAAATAACGTGCGTTTTGTGGGTCTGCCGGAGAAGGAGGAAGGATCCCAACCTGAGGTCTTCCTAGAGTCGTGGCTTAAGGAACTGTACGGCGCTGAATCCTTCACGGCACAGTTTACGGTGGAGCGTGCACATCGGATACCATCTCGTCCTCTACCTCCTGGCGCTCCTCCGCGCACCTTCATCGCCAAATTTCTGCATTATAGGGATCGGGACTCGGTCCTCCGGTTGGGACGCACAAAAGGCCCCCTTGTCAGGAATGGAGTTACCGTGTCTGCTTTTCCTGATTTTGCTGCGGACGTCCAGAAGGATCGAGCCCAGTTTATGCCAATTAAGAGACGCCTCAGAGACCTGAACCTCTCCTACTCTATGCTATTTCCCTCCCGGCTCCGGGTAGTAGCGGACGGGTAAACCAAATTCTTCAATTCCCCCAGAGAGGCGGCCCAATGGCTGGACAGACATGCACCAGGAGCGCACCAGCTAGCCTCGGACTGAGGCCCTGCACAATCTAACCTTTGGGTGGGATCACCGGAGGCCTTTACCCATTTTCCAGGGAGCCCCCCCTTGGCGTTGGTGGCTCAGGATTGTTATTACCCTTGCTCGCTTGTTCTGGTTGAGGGCTTTGCCTGAAATTAGTTTTTGAGAGTTGGGTTCGATTGTTTGGGATTTAAGTATGCCGAAGTTAGGGGTGGTATACGGGGAGGGAGGGGGAGGTCAACGAACAGCTGGTTGCTGTTCCCTCTGCAAGTTTTTTTTTTTTTCTATAGTTTGTTATTTTTCTCATGCCTCAATTTGTTATTGAGTATGTTTTTTTTCTTGTGGGAAGTATGTTTGATGCATTGGATACTGTTGTTTAAGTTTCAGGGATTGAGTAATATAGCACTGTTCTTGCCCATACTAGAATTTTCCAGGAATATTCCCTGGGTTGTTCCTCTAGGTTATTACATGGCATATTACCAGGTCTATGGCTAATTTGAAAATTCTGACATGGAATGTTCGAGGTTTAAACAATAAGATAAAACGTTCCTTAGTTTTAACTACACTTCGGAAATATGGCCCGGATATTGCGTGTCTCTGCGAGACTCACTTGGAAGGGAATAGGTTACTGTCACTTAGAAGACCCTGGGTGGGCTGGGCCTATCACGCTTCTCACTCCTCTTCCTCCAGAGGTGTGTCAATCCTGATAAGGAAATCGGTCCAATTTGAGTTAGTGTTGGTCAAGACTGACCAATACGGTCGCTTTGTGTTCCTTGACTGCAGACTAAGTTCCCAACCCTACTACATACTGGCGGTTTATATCCCCCCCCCCCTTCTCATACGATGTGCTACAGCAGGCCGCTTCGTTCATAGCCTCCTCTCCAGACACCCCGGTAGTTTGCTTGGGTGACTTTAACAATGTTACTAACTTAGCTTTAGATAGATGGCGCCCTCCGCGGGCTGCTGGAGTGCGCTCCAGTCCTACTAAATTTGCTGATTTTCTAAATAATTTGCAGTGGGTGGATGTGTGGAGGGCTAGGCACCCTACTACCAGCCAGTATTCATGCTTTTCTGGCACGCATGGTTCGTTCTCCAGAATCGACCTGACCCTGCTGTCCCCCGTCCTTCTCCCCAGGGTGGTTGACGTCCGGTACGAGGCTCGGGGTATTTCTGATCACTCCCCTATGGTGTTGACTCTCGCTATGGTGAGTCAGAGGGGTCAATCATATTGGAAACTTCATCCTTCCTGGCTATTACAAATGGGTGACTGCTCTGACCAGGTGACTCAGTGGGAGGGCTATTTTAATGACAATGTGGGCTCGGCCCCGGAAACAGTGGTCTGGGACTCGTTTAAGGCCTTCCTAAGGGGTACGTACATTAGACGCATTTCTGCCCTTAAAACGTCCTGCAGGGAAAGAGAGAGAGCCCTTGAGAGTGACGCCAAAGATTTGGAATCTAGATACTTGGTGGATGGCACCCCTGCACTGAAGGTACGCTGGCTGGCGGCTCAGTCGGCATGGGTGGCTCATCTGTCTGATAAAAACTCGCGCTCGCTTTTATTTCAGGCTACTAATATTTATATGCAGGGCGATAGGCCAGGTGGCCTGCTGGCTCGCCTGGTGCACAGTGACCGCCCGGGATCTACTATTGCACAGATGACCGGTAGCGATGGCTCCCTCGTGAACACCACACCGGAAATTGCGCAGCTATTCCGCTCTTACTATGCAGAGGTCTACAGTTCACAACTGGTAGACTCGGCATCAGACATCTCCGCTTACTTAAGAAATATTCCCCTACCCACACTCTCCTCGGAGGCCTCTGAGGTGTTGGAGGCACCCTTGACTCTGGAAGAGGTAACGGCGGCTATTGGCTTGTCTCCCAGCGGCAAGGCACCGGGTTCTGACGGCATCCCCTCAGAGGTATACAAGACCCACATTGATTTCTTTGGTCCTCGACTTCACGCCCTATATTCTGATATTTTTGTAAATGATCAACTTCCCCCCTCTACGGCGGAGGCGGTTATTATAGTGATCCCGAAGCCCGGAAAGGACCCTAAATCCCCAGAATCCTATAGACCGATATCATTGATTCCTACTGACGCTAAGATCCTGGCAAAAATTTTAGCTGTTCGACTTAACACAGTAATTACCTCCATTATCCACTCCGACCAGACTGGCTTTATGCCAGGGATGTCCACTTCTGTAAACCTCCGTAGATTATATACCATTTTACAAGTCCCGCATGACTCTCCCTCTGATTCGGTAGTGGTCTCACTGGATGCCGCTAAGGCATTTAACAGTATTGAGTGGTCCTATCTATGGGAAGTCATGACAAATATGGGATTCGGACCAAATTTTATAAGATGGGTTAAACTACTTTATCAGAACCCGACCGCCAGGATCTCAGTGAATGGCTATGTATCTCCCTCGTTCCGCCTGTATCGCGGGACCAGACAGGGATGCCCTCTGTCCCCAACCCTGTTTGCCCTGGCCATCGAGCCGTTAGCCTGTCTAATAAGGTCTCATCCGGGTATAGTGGGCATTCATACCGGCCCTCGAGAGGACAGGATTGCCCTCTACGCTGACGACATGCTGCTGTTTTTGCAGGATTACACCAGGTCTATGCCCACGTTGTTGCAATTGATTGAGGAGTTCGGTGTATATTCAGGCCTTCATATTAACTGGTCTAAATCCTTCATTATGCCTGTGATTGCCCCCCCCCCCCCCCCTGCTGTTCCTAAAGTCTCCTTGCCGCTATGTTGGACGGCGAAATTTAAATATCTTGGGATTCAGGTAACCAATGACCCCTCTGATTTTACACCTTTGAACCTTGATCCGATCATGCAACAGGCTGCTCGTAAAACTAAGACTTGGTGTAAGCTTCCATTGACTGTATCTGGCAGGGTCAGCCTCGTGAAAATGATATTGCTACCTAAGATTCTATATGTGGTCCTTCAATCCCCTGTATTTATTCACCCATCCTTCTTTAGAAAACTGAATAGTGTCCTGTCCTCTTTAATATGGGCTAATAAACGTCCTAGAATACAGCTGAACACGCTCACCAGGCTGCGCTGCGACGGAGGTCTGGCTTTGCCAAACTTTCAGATGTACTACTATGCCGCTCAGCTGACACATATTAGTGCATGGGTGCAGGATACTGGCGTCACTTCTCTACACTGGGTATTTATCCAATGCTACTTCCCCGACTTGTCTCCCCTGCAGGTGTTGCTGAGTGGGAGCTTGGCCCGGTTCCTTCCTCCTCTTATATATCAAGCCATGAAGGTGTGGCAGGCACTACGAATTCTTTGGAAATTTGATGGATTGGACCCGGACACCCCCCTCTGGTACTCTAAATGGCTCCCTGAACTATATGCGCTCGAGGGAAGGGAGGTTTGGGCCCCTAAGTTGGTAGTTTCTATAAATCATCTCTATACGGATAATACACTTAAATCCTTCCAACAATTGAAAGATGAGTTTGATTTACCTAACTCCTATTTTTTTAGATACCTCCAACTTAGGCATGCTTTGCAGTCCCAATTCGCCACTTCCCCTCCTCAGATCATACCATTCCCCATTAAGACCTTTGTAAGTATGCTGGGTCGGGTTAAGATGATTTCCCATGCTTATGGTTACCTACTCACCAAACTGCATACAGACCCACTGACACGTCTCCGTGTCAAATGGGAAGAAGATCTGGGCCCCATAGATGAGGAGAACTGGGCCCTTGCTTTGGAAACTCCGAGCAGGGTTACCAAATCCATCAGATTTCAACAAATACAATACTTCCTTTTGCACAGGATATATATGACCCCGGTCGGACTGGCTAGACTCGGGATGGGCCGTGCGGGCGACTGCCCTAAGTGTGGGATGACTGCAGGTACTTTTTGGCATCTTCTTTGGGACTGCCCGGAGCTGCGGGCTTTCTGGTCGGGGGTCGGGTCGATTCTGGTGAACACGGGGGTGGACGAGGCCTTGCTCACTCCGCAATTTTGTATCCTAGGAATGGGAGGACCTGACTTCATGTCTAGTACAGAGGGCCTCTATGCTCGCAATATGTGTGCAATGGCGAAGGTGTGCATCGCAAGGCTATGGATGGCCCCCAAGGGCCCTACACTCCCCGCTTTTAAGGCCCTAATAAACGACACTGTTTTCAAGGAACAATACATTTATATGAAGCATAATGCCTTCGATAAATTTGATAGAATTTGGTCTCCATGGCTGGACTCCGTATACTCCTTGCCAGACCCTATAACTTAGTGGCACTAGGGTTGCTAATGGGTCCTGGAATTGTTAATATATGATTTCTTTAGGGCTATAGGCTTCCCTCTCACCCAATGGGTTGTGTATGAGAGGTTGGCTCTATGCCCAGCTAGACAGGGTAGGATATAGAGTGCTAATATCCTCCAGTGTGTCCTCTTCCCCCTATTAATTTTTTTTACTCATTTATTTTTTATTTTATGGGTTTCTTTGTTACCTTCTATTTGAGGTTTTCTGTGTTTGGTTCTTGTTTGATATTTTCTCTTTGAAGAGAATTACCCGGACAAGTTGTCCGTAAGAGGTGTTTTTTGGTTTTCTTTTTAATTGGGGAGAAAATACAAAACTAAGTATAATGAGAGTTCTTGAATACTAGAATGCACGGATTATGCAAGATATTGGTATAAATAAATGTACATACCTAGGCGCCTATGAACGTATGACATAATATCATATTGAGCCGAAAATGAATGATGTTTCTCGATGTTGACATGTCTTTATGTGTATGGTATGTTACTGATATGCAATGTCCATGTGCAAACTAATCTCCTTCGAAATAAAAATACTTTATTTAAAAAAAAATATGTTTTAGGTACAGCAACTAACATTGCTGTAAATAGGCATATTTTACACACAAATGCAGTAATAATGTTTATTTTTAAAGTTACAATCTTCCATTAATTATGTTCTTAAAGAAGGTTTCTTTATAGTAGATAAATATTCAAACATTAAAAATTTTAAATCTGGAATTTTGCACACAAATAATCACTTTTCTGATGTGTTCATATAACTCAAACATACCTGAAATATTGGGCCACCATTCTGTCCCTTCGGGCATGGCCACGTTGGGATCTCACTTCCGCACCGCATTGTACGGCCAACCCCCGGCTCCTCATCCTCTGGGCTCAAAATTAGGTGTTGGGCCAGGCCCACATGACTCCTTATAACAATATTGTGCAGTATTGCACACAGGACCACTATCTTATTAACCATTTCCGGAGGATACATGAGGTCACAACCAGTGCGGTGGAGCACCCAAAAACGGCCTTTTAAAAAGGCCAATCATACGCTCCACCACCTGTCTGGTGGATGTAAGTGCAGAATTAAATGCAGATTGTGGTCCTGGTGTTGGTGTCCTGTAAGGAGTCATGAGCCAGGGGGTGCAAGGATATCCCTTATCTCCTGCAAAAACAAAAAAAACAAATATGGTTAACAATTATACATCAACAAGACTGTAACTGTACTACATGATGTGGTTCAAACTCACGCAAGATCCACGCGTCTTGCCCTTCCAACATGGATAAGTTTTCCCATATCCCTGATTGCCGAATCATGTGAGAATCATGGGCACTTCCTGGGTACTGGGCATTCAGGCAGAGCCAGTCCTAATCAATATGATGCCCTAGGCAAGATTTTGGCTGGTGCCCCCTAGCACCGCCGCAAGTTCCGCAGGAGATGCCTGGCATGAGTCAGCTGGCAGCTCCGCTAACGTCAGGCGCCTTTTGTTTATGAAAATGCTCATATTATTTGCATTACTATGTGTCTAGGATGCACAAGCAGCTTCTGCTGATTAAAATGATATGCAGCATGCCTATATTCTGTGTGTGACTGCGGCTGTATCTGCATACATTACAGTGATTTCCAGGCATATACTGTAACGTAGCATTTCGTATGCAGATACAACCGCAGTCACACACAGGATATGGGCATTCCGCATATCATTTTAATCAGCAGAAACTGCTGGTGCCCCTAAGCATACCAAATGCCCTAGGCATTTGCCTAGTTTGCCTATGCCTAAGGCCGGCTCTGCATTCAGGGAAAGGATCTGGAGGGATTGGCCACAAACCACCATCACATTCAAAGAATGGAACATTTTTGTATTCCTAAAGATTATATAATTATGTGATGGTGCCACAAGTGGAACGTGTGTACCATCCACTACCACAATAACGTGGGAAGTAACCATGTTCACGGAATTGGTGCTTTACCACAGCTAGGGACTCCACATCCAATGGCAATTATACGAACTGCTTAGTTCTTTTGAGGAAGGCAGCAAGGATGCACCTCAGGATCCTGGAGAATGAGGTCTGGGAGACACCTCCCAGGACTCCAACTATATGCTGGTAGGACCCTGAGGCGCTAAAATGTAAGACAGCAATGAACTGTGTCAGTGGTGGAATTGCTGTAGGATTGCAAATTGTACTCTCTAGATCACTCTCTATTATTGAGAGAGTTTCTAGGGTGACATGAGGGGGCAGCATATAGAGCTGCACCACCTCATCATCTGGCATTCCAAACAGGGTGACACGGGTTCGCAAGATACAAGGCCTTGAATGCCTCCTTTGCCTTCGAGGATGAGGCACATGTTGGGGTTGTCTGTATAAGGCATACAGGTATGCCAACTTAGCCAACTGAAATAAACAATTTTCAGAGCATTAATTCATAAACCAATGTATTTGTATATATATTTAAAAAAAAACTTTGAAATGTAATGTCTACAAACCACTTACAGGTGTGGTGTTTTCCACCACTAAATTATGCACAACAGAAGGAAAGGAATATTGCTTACATTTTCTTTCAAAAACAATAAAAGTAAAGAACATAAATACTACACACAAAGAAAACCATGCATATACTTACCAGAAGAGAACGCCAACAAAATATACCAGCAAAAGGCTGTATGCAAATTAAATAGCCTACTTTGACAAAAAGTAGTCCACAAAAAAGTGATGCTCCCTTTAGAAGAAAAGATAAACAAAATGAAAGCCTTAATGAGCACACTAAGAGAAAAATTCAATACACCATACACAGCAAACCAACACTATGAACATGCATATACTTTCCAGCAGATATATAGAACACAAAAAATAGCAATAGGCTGTATATAACAAAAAAAAGACTATTTCAGAACAAACAACAAAACCACTACTTTTTGAAGACTGGTGAGTGCTCTCCTAACTTCATTAGCTATATATATATATATATATAGTGGAAAAAGAAATAATTGTGCGATATTCCAAACCAGTCCAGTGTAATTTTAGAAAGTCCACTATTTCCAGATCTTGATCACACTATTTTTGTCCTCTGCTGCTTCCTCCAATTAGAACCGTACCACAGGCTCAGTTTAGATACATGCAAAAGAAAAAATGAGGAGCGCAGAGTATAAGTAAAACAGTTGTAAGCATTTAATTACAAAGAGTATATGCATACATACATCTCAGTTAGAGACAAGCAGCTCGATGTATCACACCGAAACGCCTCCGGACAGCGTCAGTGGAGCGGCCGCTATTCTCAGCTCATCAACCGATCCCTGGCTCGGGACCACACACGATCAAGTCAGCAGTAACGTTGTTACGTCAAGTGTCCAGTTACCACGCCCAACGCGTTTCGTCACGGGGACTTTGTCAGGGGGTATATATATATATATATTTGAAATGAGCGGGTTCAGTTCTCCGAGATCTGAACCCCCCCGAACTTCACCTATTTTACACGGGTCCGAGGCATCCTTGGATCTTCCCGCCTTGCTCGGTTAATCCGAACGCGGTCGAACGTCATCATCCCACTGTCGGATTCTCACGAGATTCGTATTCTATATAAAGAGCCACGCGTCGCCGGCATTTTCACTTGTGCATTGGAGATTGAACGGAGAAGACGTGGCTACGTTCTCTCCCTGAAAAGCTCCATATCTGTGCTCAGTGTGCTGCAAATATCTGTGCTCAGTGTGCTGCAAATATCTACGTTCTCTGCCTGAAAAGCTCCATATCTGTGCTCAGTGTGCTGCAAATATCTGTGCTCAGTGCGCTGCATTTTTGTCACCAACATTATATAGTTGTACAGTACTGTAGGCCATTGCTGTATCTTGCAGCTCTGTGTCACTGCAAGTATCCATTCCATATCTGTGCTGCATTTTTGTGAGCAGTATATATAGTAGTACAGTGCAGCATTTTGGTGACCAACAGAATATAGTTGTACAGTACAGTAGGCCATTGCTATTGATATAATAATATTACTGGCATATAATTCCACACATTAAAAAATGGAGAACAAAAATGTGGAGGGTGAAATAGGGAAAGAGCAAGATCCACTTCCACCTAGTGCTGAAGCTGCTGCCACTAGTCATGGCAGAGACGATTCTATGCCATCAACGTCGTCTGCCAAGGCCGATGCCCAATGTCATAGTAGAGAGCATGTAAAATCCAAAAAACTAAAGTTCAGTAAAATTACCCAAAAATCTAAATTAAAAGCATCTGAGGAGAAGCATAAACTTGCCAATATGCCATTTACGACACGGAGTGGCAAGAAACGGCTGAGGCCCTGGCCTATGTTCATGGCTAGTGGTTCAGCTTCACATGAGGATGGAAGCACTGATCCTCCCGCTAGAAAACTGAAAAGAGTTAAGATGGCAAAAGCACAGCAAAGAACTGTGCGTTCTTCTAAATCACAAATCCCCAAGGAGAGTCCAATTGTGTCGGTTGCGATGCCTGACCTTCCCAACACTGGACGGGAAGAGGTGGCTCCTTCCACCATTTGCACGCCCCTGGAAATGCTGGAAGGAGCACCCACAGTCCAGTTCCTGATAGTCAAATTGAAGATGTCACTGTTGAAGTACACCAGGATGAGGATATGGGTGTTGCTGGTGCTGAGGAGGAAATTGACAAGGAGGATTCTGATGGTGAGGTGGTTTGTTTAAGTCAGGCACCCGGGGAGACACCTGTTGTCCGTGGGATAAATATGGCCATTGACATGCCTGGTCAAATTACAAACAAAAAAATCACCTCTTCGGTGTGGAATTATTTTAACAGAAATGTGGACAACCGGTGTCAAGCCATGTGTTGCCTTTGTCAAGCTGTAATAAGCAGGGGTAAGGACGTTAACCACCTAGGAACATCCTCCCTTATACGTCACCTGGAGCGCATTCATCAGAAGTCATTGACAAGTTCAAAAACTTTGGGTGACAGCAGAAGCAGTCCACTGACAACTAAATCCCTTCCTCTTGTACCCAAGCTCCCGCAAACCACACCACCAACTCCCTCAGTGTCAATTTCCTCCTCCTTAGACAGGAACGCCAATAGTCCTGCAGGCCATGTCACTGGCAAATTAACAAGAAAATAATCGAGTACAAGCGCTCAGTGTAGTTCCATACAAATGATATACTTAATGTCCATATAAAACTGTGGGAGGAGTTCAACTTCACAGATGGGTCCTGCTGCTGTAATATGGATCCAAATGGAAACTTCTGCTCCACGAATTGACTCAGGATAATATACAATGAAAACAGAAATAAAACATCATGGTGCAGTATGCCCTTATATAATAAAAGGTGATGTCATTTCTGGTAACAATGAATCCACTGTGAGATAAATGGCGTACCCCACTCACAAAAAATATGGTATATCTCCGCACATAAAGGTATCTTTGTCTCTATCACACAAAAGAGCTGTGACGATAAATGCGTACCATTACTCACTCAAGAATGGGCGCTGATCCTCATATAACGGTTTCTTTTCACGCTGCTCCACAAATGAATATACTAGTGGTGATGAATTAAAATAAAAACACTTTATTTAAAATACATACAGGGGACCCCACATACAGCTCAGGGTTGGAAAGTGTGACAACTGGTGGGCCGTCGGCCGAAAACGGCAACTGCCAGCTAGATGAAAAGACACAATTCCAGCCTCAAGAGGAGAGATGTGTATGAATCCTCCTGTCTGATCTATTCCAATGCGTTTCTCCCCTTTTAGTGGGGCTTTTTCAAGGAACAGGAGTGCTCAATATCTGAGCCTATTTAAGTAAAAACCACAGGAAATGTTACCAATAGGTTTAATTGATTCAAATTAGAAACAGACGGGTTGCCTAGGTAACGCGTCTCCACGTGTACCCAGAACCCTGTGCGGTTCAATTAGACTATGCTGGCATGTGTGTTCACGGAAGAGCACTTCCGCCCAACCTGAGAAGTGCTCTTCCGTGAACACACACGCCAGCATAGTCTAATTGAACCGCACGGGGTTCTGGGTACACGTGGAGACGCGTTACCTAGGCAACCCGTCTGTTTCTAATTTGAATCAATTAAACCTATTGGTAACATTTCCTGTGGTTTTTACTTAAATAGGCTCAGATATTGAGCACTCCTGTTCCTTGAAAAAGACCCACTAAAAGGGGAGAAACGCATTGGAATAGATCAGACAGGAGGATTCATACACATCTCTCCTCTTGAGGCTGGAATTGTGTCTTTTCATCTAGCTGGCAGTTGCCGTTTTCGGCCGACGGCCCACCAGTTGTCACACTTTCCACCCCTGAGCTGTATGTGGGGTCCCCTGTATGTATTTTAAATAAAGTGTTTTTATTTTAATTCATCACCACTAGTATATTCATTTGTGGAGCAGCGTGAAAAGAAACCGTTATATGAGGATCAGCGCCCATTCTTGAGTGAGTAATGGTACGCATTTATCGTCACAGCTCTTTTGTGTGATAGAGACAAAGATACCTTTATGTGCGGAGATATACCATATTTTTTGTGAGTGGGGTACGCCGTTTATCTCACAGTGGATTCATTGTTACCAGAAATGACATAACCTTTTATTATATAAGGACATACTGCACCATGATGTTTTATTTCTGTTTTCATTGTATATTATCCTGAGTCAATTCGTGGAGCAAAAGTTTCCATTTGGATCCATATTACAGCAGCAGGACCCATCTGTGAAGTTGAACTCCTCCCACAGTTTTATATGGACATTAAGTATATCATTTGTATGGAACTACACTGAGCGCTTGTACTCGATTATTTTCTTGTTAATTTGTTCTTTTATGAGGGTGAAGTGGCCCTCACATTTTCGTGTAGCTGCAAAAGTGTTTTGCGCCTTGGGTCTCTGATCATTTTCTGTTTGACATGTCACTGGCAAGTCTGACGAGTCCTCTACTGACTGGGATTCCTCCGATGGCTCCTTGAGTGTAACGTCTACTGCTGCTGGCGCTGCTGTTGTTGCTGCTGGGAGTCAATCATCATCCCAGAGGGGAAGTCGGAAGACCACTTGTACTACTTCCAGTAAGCAATTGACTGTCCAACAGTCCTTTGCGAGAAAGATGAAATATCACAGCAGTCATCCTGTTGCAAAGCGGATAACTCAGGCCTTGGCAGCTGTGTTGGTGTTAGACGTGCGTCCGGTATCCAGCGTTAGTTCACAGGGACTTAAGAGAATTTCTTGAGGTAGTGTGTCCCCAGTACCAAATACCATCTAGGTTCCACTTCTCTAGGCAGGCGATAACGAGAACGTACACAGACGTCAGGAAAAGACTCACAAGTGTCCTAAAAAATGCAGTTGTACCCAATGTCCACTTAACCACGGACATGTGGACAAGTGGAGCAGGGCAGACTCAGGACTATATGACTGTGACAGCCCACTGGGTAGATGTATTGCCTCCCGCAGCAAGAACAGCAGCGGCGGCACCAGTAGCAGCATCTCGCAAATGTCAACTCGTTCCTAGGCAGGCTACGCTTTGTATCACCGCTTTCCATAAGAGGCACACAGCTGACAACCTCTTACGGAAACTGAGGAACATCATCGCAGAATGGCTTACCCCAATTGGACTCTCCAGGGGATTTGTGACATCGGACAATGCCACCAATATTGTACGTGCATTACATGTGGGCAAATTCCAGCACGTCCCATGTTTTGCACATACATTGAATTTGGTGGTGCAGAATTTTTTTAAAAACGACAGGGGCAGCAAGAGATGCTATCGGTGGCCCGAAGAATTGCGGGCAACTTTCGGCATTCAGCCACCGCGTGCCGAAGACTGGAGCACCAGCAAATACTCCTGAACCTGCCCCGCCATCATCTGAAGCAAGAGGTGGTAACGAAGTGCAATTCAACCCTCTATATGCTTCAGAGGACGGAGGAGCAGCAAAAGGCCATTCAAGCCTAAACATCTGCCTACGATATAGGCAAAGGAGGGGGAATGCACCTGACTCAAGCGCAGTGGAGAATGATTTCAACATTGTGCAAGGTTCTGCAACCCTTTGAACTTGCCACACGTGAAGTCAGTTCAGACACTGCCAGCCTGAGTCAGGTCATTCCCCTCATCAGGCTTTTGCAGAAACAGCTGGAGAGATTGAAGGAGGAGCTAAAACGGAGCGATTCCGCTAGGCATGTGGGACTTGTGGATGGAGCCCTTCATTCGCTTAACCAGGATTCACGGGTGGTCAATCTGTTGAAATCAGAGCACTACATTTTGGCCACCGTGCTCGATCCTAGGTTTAAAGTCTACGTTGGATCTCTTTTTCCGGCAGAGACAAGTCTGCAGAGGTTCAAAGACCTGCTGGTGAGACACTTGTCAACTCAAGCGGAACGTGACCCGTCAACAGCTCCTCCTTCACATTCTCCCGCAACTGGGGCAGCGAGAAAAAGGCTAAGAATTCCAAGCCCACCCGCTGGCAGTGATGCAGGGCAGTCTGGAGCGAGTGCTGACATCTGGTCCGGACTGAAGGACCTGCCAATGATTACTGACATGTCGTCTACTGTCACTGCCTATGATTCTGTCACCATTGAAAGAATAGTGGAGGATTATATGAGTGACAGCATCCAAGTAGGCATGTCAGACAATCCGTACGTATACTGGCAGGAAAAAGAGGCAATTTGGAGGTCCTTGCACAAACTGGCTTTATTTTACCTAAGTTGCCCCCCCTCCAGTGTGTACTCCGAAAGAGTGTTTAGTGCAGCCGGTCACCTTGTCAGCGATTGGCGTATGAGGTTACTTCCACAAAATGTAGAAAAGATGATGTCAATCAAAATGAATTATAATCAATTCCTCCGTGGAGACATTCACCAGCAATTGCCTCTAGAAAGTACACAGGGACCTGAGATGGTGGATTCCAGTGGGGACGAATTAATACTCTGTGAGGAGGGGGATGTACACAGTGAAAGGGGTGATGAATCGGAGGATGATGATGAGGTGGACATCTTGCCTCTGTAGAGCGAGTTTGAGCAATGAGAGATTGATTGCTTCTTTTTTTGGTGGGGGCCAAAACCAACCAGTCATTTCAGCCACAGTCATGTGGCAGACTCTGTCGCTGAAATGATGGGTTTGTTAAAGTGTGCATGTCCTGTTTATACAACATAAAGGTGGGTGGGAGGGCCCAAGGACAATTCCATCTTGCACCTCTTTTTTTTTTTTTTTTTTTATCTTTGCATCATGTGATGTTTGGGGCCAATTTTTTTAAGTGCCATCCTGTCTGACACTGCAGTGCCACTCCTAGATGGGCCAGGTGTTTGTGCCACCCACTTGTGTCGCTTAGCTTAGCCATCCAGCGACCACAGTGCACCTCTTTTTCTCTTTTCTTTGCATCATGTGATGTTTGGGGCTAATTTTTTTTAAGTGCCATCCTGTCTGACACTGCAGTGCCACTCCTAGATGGGCCAAGTGTTTGTGCCGCCCACTTAGGTCGCTTAGCTTAGCCATCCAGCGACCACAGTGCACCTCTTTTTCTCTTTTCTTTGCATCATGTGCTGTTTGGGGACTATTTTTTTTTAAGTGCCTTCCTGTCTGACACTGCAGTGCCACTCCTAGATGGGCCAGGTGTTTGTGCCGCCCACTTGGGTTGCTTAGCTTAGTCATCCAGCGACCTCGGTGCAAATGTTAGGACTAAAAATAATAGTGTGAGGTGTTCAGCTTCAGAATAGACTGGAAATTATGGTTATTGAGGTTAATAATACTGTAGGATAAAAATGACCCCCAAATTCTATGATTTAAGCTGTTTTTGAGGGTTTTTAAAAAAGAAAACATCCGAATCCAAAACACACCCGAATCCGACAAAAAATTTCCAGGGAGGTTGCCAAAATGCGTCCGAATCCCAAACACGGCCGCGGAACCAAATCCAAAACCAAAACACAAAACCCGAAAAATTTCCGGTGCACATCTCTAATTGATATATATATATATATATATATATATATATGTATAGGCAACTTTGTTCCATTCAGCGGCACTCAGAGACTTATAGATAACGTAAAACGTGCTTTAATGTGTCATGGTGACAATCTGCATACCAACGTTTCGGGGCGTGACCACCCCTTTATCAAGGTGAGCGAACAAGAAGTGAGTATATAAAAACAAAACATACCTTTATATGTGAGGAGGACCCATCGGCGGGAAGAACAGCTGAGTGCAGGGAAGCTCAGTAGCTTCCGTCCCAGCTGGTGTGACGTGTGTGAAAGCTGAGATCATGTGACCGCACTGCCCGGCGGAAGTCTCCGGCGTTGCCCTGGTTACCTCCAGTAAACGGAGATGCCGGAGCGCTCGCGTCGTGGTCATGGCAACTGGGGGAGTCCGGGTATTTCAGTCCTCAGTGAGGCCACTGATCGGAGCTGTGTAATATGAATAAAGAATGGAACAAGGTGTGAATAGTAATAATAAAAACCATTGAAAAATGGTTTAAAAAACAATTGAAAAATAGTTTTAAAAAGCATATATATATGTGAGCCCAATCGTGTAGTGTACTATGGTCAGTTGCTCATTATGGTACATGAATGCAGTCGTATTTCAATTACTGTAAGGGAGCATTACTACCACAAGTCGCACCTAATGATGAAACTACAAAAAGGGCTACATCTGCTATATTAGATGTATACAAGACACCCTGTATCATATGTGATCACATATTTGCAGGGTGTGTGTAGCTATGTGTTCCTTCATGGGCTTACCGATCACACAATAGATCAAAGAATCACTCTACACTCGGGAATATATGTTGGTGGACATACAAGCATAGCGGTCAGTACATAATGATGTAATGCTCCAAACAGAGAAGGAATTGGACATCAAAAATTAATATGACATAGGCTGGCACAAAGTCATTCAGAAAACACTCCATTGTATCCTGTCATTGAGGCCCATCGGTTTGGTGGTGTTAAGTTTAAATTGCCATCGCGCTTCTAGCCTTAGTAGAGCACCGGCTCTGTCTCCGCCTCTCATGTTCTTGGGAATATGGTCAATGATTTGGAAACTCAAGTCCCTCAAGGAGTGTCCACTGTCAGCAAAGTGTCTGGCCACGGGTTGTTCGGACTTGTTGTGACTGAGCGCGGCCTTCACTGCAGACCTATGCATAGCAAAGCGTTCTCTAGCTGTGCGTACCGTCTTGCCCACATATTGCAAATTACATGGGCAAGTTATCAGATAGACTACATGGGTTGTAGTACATGTGAGAATATGACGTATAGAATATGTTTGGCCAGTGGAACTGGATATGAATGTTCCTCCCGTGATCATGTTTTTACATGTTTCGCACCCCAGGCATTTGTAGCACCCGGGGGTTCTGGTCAAAAATGTATTGGATGGAGTATTTTTGAAGTTCGTGATATCCGCATGAACTACGTAGTCTTTTAGGGTTTTGCCCTTAGTGTGACATACCATGGGTCGTTTCTTATGCAAAGTGGAGAGCTTCTGGTCGGTAGCTACTATCGGCCATAAGGCTCTGAGGGCCCTGTGTACCACTGGGCTCGTGGTGTTAAACTTGGAAACAAAAGGTATAATTTGTGATTCATTCTTCTGTTTAGACTTTAGTTAATCATCCCTTTTGATCATAGCTACTTCTTTCTCAAAACCCTGTAGCGCGTTCCGTTGATATCCCCTGTGTACGAAACGTTGAGTTACATCGGAGAGTGCTCCTCTAAGTGCGATGGGGTTGCTGGTAATTCTGGCTGCCCGGATGTACTGGGATTTAGGTAGCCCTCTCTTCAAAGCCACAGGATGGTGGCTGTTGTATCGGAGCAGCGTGTTTTTATCAGTGGGCTTGTGATAAATGTCTGTTTGTATTCCATCAACAGTGATTGATACATTGACATCCAGGTAGTTCAGTTGTTTAGTGTCACACTGGGCTGTCACTCTGATAGGTTAATTCCTATTATTAATAAACCGGATCATTGCCTCAAACTTGTCCTGTCCTCCGGTCCAGAGAATGAATACGTCATCTATATATCTTGAATAGTGAAGTATGTGCTGTGAGAAGTCTTCATTTCTAAAGAACATATGTTGTTCCTCGGCCAACATGAAGACGTTCGCGAAAGATGGAGAAACATTACTTCCCATGGCACACCCGCTAAGTTGGCGATAGAACCTGCCGTCAAATAGGAAGTAATTACGTGTCAGCGTTAATTCAAGAAGATTTAGGAAGAGGGCGTGATCCAACGATTTCATATTGGACTGTAATAAGAATTGTTTCATGGCTGTTAACCCCTGGCTGTGGGGAATGCTTGTATACAAGCTGCAAATGTCTATTGTGCATATCAGAGTGTCCGATGGTATCATGGAAATGGATTTCAGGTGATTGAGGAAGCTGGTAGTATCCTTTAGATGATGAGGTTGCTGTCCGATAAGTGGCTGTAGAAGGCTGTCCAGGAATGTGGAAATGGGCTGGTAAAGCGACTTGTGCGCTGAGATTATGGGCCTTCCTGGCGGGTTTGTCATGCTCTTATGTATCTTGGGCACCATAAATAGAATGGGTACTAACGGGAATTGTTGTTTAAGAGTCGTGCACAGTTTGTTGGATATTAATTGGGATGTGACAGCCATATCCAGAATGTTGTCTATTTCCCTCTTGAATTGCATAGACTGATGACAGTGTTTCATAAACATGATGATCCGCTCGCTGCCTGTACACCTCCGCCTTGTAATCGGTCAGATTTTGGATCACGATCCCGCCCCCCTTGTCGGCCGGGCGGATCACAATGTCCTTATATTCCCCCAATTGTTTGAGGGCCCTGTGTTCGGATCGTGACAGGTTGTAATGGATGTTATTAGTGGCAGCTGCATATTTAGACACTGATTCATCAACCAGCCGTGTAAAGGTCTTTATAGATGAATTAGAAGAAGAAGGATCAAATTTAGATTCCCGTACGGTGCTTATGAAGGCTTGGTGTGGATCGGGGGGAGTCATAGAGATGTGATCTTGAAAGTATTCCTGTAGGCGGAGTTTGCGGGCAAACTTATACAACTCGGTTTGCCAGCCAAGTTCATCAAATTTAGTGGTGGGGACAAATGATAGGCCATAATTGAGAACTTTGGTCTCAAGGTTGATAAGCTGGCAGTCTGAAAGGTTGTATACTACGTCTACTACGTGTATATATAACAAAAGGCTGATTAAAAATAAGGAATGCCTACTATGACAAAAAATAAAACACAAAAATGATGCTCCCTTGAGAAGAAAAATAAACCCCATAATAAGCACACTAAGGGGTATATGCAATTGCGGTCGAATTGCCGCAAATGTCGAAAAACGGGGCATTTTCGACAAAAAAAACCTGTTGAATTGGATTCGACAATGCAATACAGTACTTTTCGACAAAAAAACTGCTGTTTCAATTTCGACTTTTGCAATTCGACATTTGTCAAATTTGACATGTCTGCAATGGCAAAAATGTGGCTTTTCGACAAAAGTATATTCAATTGAAGAATGTTGATTCGACAACGGTGCTTTTCGACAGTCATTTCGTCAATTCCATTCCGCCTCATTTTGCTGTCGTGATCTAATAAAAAATTTTAAAAACATGCTTTTTTTGTGTTTTTTTGATTGCTAATAGCATATCTATTTATATTAGAAGGGGTTATCTACTTGGTTTGTCTATTTATGAGCCACAAGTATTATTTAATAGATTTTTTAAAAGAATATATTTTTTTTTTACTGACTAAAATAATATGGAGAGATCAGTGCATGTTTTTCAGTGGGAAGGGGTGGGAATGGGTTAAAATTTCAGAAAAAAAATGCGTGGGGGACCCCCTCCTAAGCATAACCAGCTTTGGGCTCTCTGAGCCGGTCCTGGTTGTAAAAATACGGGGGGGAAAATGACGAATTAATACTCTGTGAGGAGGGGGATGTACACAGTGAAAGGGGTGAGGAATCGGAGGATGATGATGAGGTGGACATCTTGCCTCTGTTGAGCCAGTTTGAACAAGGAGAGATTGATTGCTTCTTTTTTTGGTGGGGGCCCAAACCAACCAGTCATTTCAGCCACAGTCGTGTGGCAGACCCTGTCGCTGAAATGATGGGTTGTTAAAGTGTGCATGTCCTGTTTATACAACATAAGGGTGGGTGGGAGGGCCCAAGGACAATTCCATCTTGCACCTCTTTTTTTTATTTATCTTTGCATCATGTGATATTTGGGGCCAATTTTTTTAAGTGCCATCCTGTCTGACACTGCAGTGCCACTCCTAGATGGGCCAGGTGTTTGTGCCACCCACTTGTGTCGCTTAGCTTAGCCATCCAGCGACCACAGTGCACCCCTTTTTTTCTTTTCTTTGCATCATGCGATGTTTGGGGCTAATTTTTTTTAAGTGCCATCCTGTCTGACACTGCAGTGCCACTCCTAGATGGGCCAGGTGTTTGTGCCGCCCACTTCGGTCGCTTAGCCATCCAGCGACCACAGTGCACCTCTTTTTCTCATTTCTTTGCATCATGTGCTGTTTTGGGACTATTTTTTTTAAGTGCCTTCCTTTCTGACACTGTAGTGCCACTCCTAGATGGGCCAGGTGTTTGTGCCGCCCACTTGGGTCGCTTAGCCATCCAGCGACCACAGTGCACCTCTTTTTCTCATTTCTTTGCATCATGTGCTGTTTTGGGACTATTTTTTTTTTAAGTGCCTTCCTTTCTGACACTGTAGTGCCACTCCTAGATGGGCCAGGTGTTTGTGCCGCCCACTTGGGTTGCTTAGCTTAGTCAACCATCGACCTCGGTGCAAATTTTAGGACTAAAAATAATATTGTGAGGTGTTCAGAGTAGACTGGAAATTATGGTTATTGAGGTTAATAATACTATAGGATAAAAATTACCCCCAAATTCTATGATTTAAGCTGTTTTTGAGGGTTTTGTTTAAAAAAAACACCCGAATCCAAAACACACCCAAATCAGACAAAAAATTTCCATGGAGGTTTTGCCAAAACGCGTCCGAATCCCAAACGCGGCCGCGGAACCAAAACACAAAACCCGAAAAATTTTCGGTGCACTTTGGCAAAAAATAAAACACAAAAATGATGCTCCCTTGAGAAGAAAAATAAACCCCATAGTAAGAACACTAAGGGGTATATGCAATTGCGGTCGAATTGCCGCAAATGTCGAAAAACGGGGCATTTTCGACAAAAAAAACCTGTTGAATTGGATTTGACAATGCAATACAGTACTTTTCGACAAAAAACCTGCCATTTCAGTTTCGACTTTTGCAATTCGACATTTGTCAAATTCGACATGTCTGCAATGGTAAAAATGTGGCTTTTCGACAAAAGTATATTCAATTGAAGAATGTCGATTCGACAACAGTTCTTTTCGACAGTCATTTCGTCAATTTCATTCCGCCTCATTTTGCTGTCGTGATCTAATAACATTTTTTTAAAACATGCTTTTTTTGTGCTTTTTTGATTGCTAATAGCATATCTATTTATATTAGAAGGGATTATCTACTTGGTTTGTCTATTTATGAGCCACAAGTATTATTTAGGTGGGTGGGAGGGCCCAAGGACAATTCCATCTTGCACCTCTTTTTTTTTAATTATTTATCTTTGCATCATGTGATGTTTGTTGCCAATTTTTTTAAGTGCCATCCGGTCTGACACTGCAGTGCCACTCCTAGATGGGCCAGGTGTTTGTGCCGCCCACTTGTGTCGCTTAGCTTAGCCATCCAGCGACAACAGTGCACCTCTTTTTCTCTTTTCTTTGCATCATGTGATGTTTGGGGCCAATTTTTTTAAGTGCCATCCGGTCTGACACTGCAGTGCCACTCCTAGATGGGCCAGGTGTTTGTGCCGCCCCCTTGTGTCGCTTAGCTTAGCCATCCAGCGACCACAGCGCACCTCTTTTCTTTTTCACGAGGGTGACCCCACATAACCTCGCGGTCAACCGCTGACCACAAAGTTCCCACCATTGGATACAATGGAGTGCCTATGTGCTACATTGTATCTCGAGTGCGCCACCTGACAGCTCAGACGTGCACAGCCAATCAGGAGAGTGCCACGACGTGGCGCTCCCTGATTGGCTGAAAGGACCCTCTTTGACAGCAGTCATGGGGGGTCCCGGCAGTCGGGGAAAGGGGTCCCATGTGTAAACATGGGACCCCTTTCAGTGCGTGGATCGTGTTTGTCGTTTTTTTATTTTGCCAAGTACGTGGATTACAAACAGAAGAGGACCGATCTACCCCGGATTGTTGTGACTATAATTTTATTTACAGGTACCCCATGGATTCTACGTGGAGATGGGGACCGAAACTTCGTGTCAACATAGGTAAGTATGTGTGTATGTTGGTGTGCATGTATGTAATAAAGTTATACTGCCACGGTGTGTGTGTACTGTTTTTATTTGGGTATTTTTTTGTAGTAGAACTACAGGTACCAGCAGGCCCGTTTCCCCCCCCCCCCGCATGCTGGTACTTGTGGTTCTCCAAGTACCAGCTTGCGGGGAGGCTTGCTGGGACTTGTAGTTCTGCTACAAAAAACAATATTTATTTTTTACACAAGGCTATCAGCCCCCCATCCACCACCCTTGGATGGGGGGGACAGCCTCGGGCTTCACCCCTGGCCCTTGGGTGGCTGGAGGGGGGGACCCCTTGATTTAAGGGGTCCCCACTCCTCCAGGGTACCCCGGCCAGGGGTGACTAGTTAGTGATTTAATGCCAGGGCTACAGGGACCTATATAAAAGTGTCCCCCGGCTGTGGCATTATCTCTCTGACTAGTGGAGCCCAGTGCTGGTGTGAAAAATACGGGGGACCCCTACATGTTTTGTCCCCTGTATTTTTGGCACCAGGACCGGACGCAGAGCCCGGTGCTGGTTGTTAAAATACGGGGGATCCCCTGTCATTTTCCCCCCCGTATTTTTACAACCAGGACCGGCTCAAAGAGCCCGAGGCTGGTTATGCTTAGGAGGGGGGACCCCACGCATTGTTTTTCAAGATTATTGAACACTTTTGTGCCGTCCATGAAGTCGAATCCAGGACGCACACTATTCGTCAATTGGTCCATTTTTCGACAGCGGGACTGTCGAATCCGTTTTTTATTGAATATGTCGAATTCGGGTCCCGGCGGTCAGGATTCGACTGTCGAATTGTGTCGAATCCAAAAACGGTCGAATTCCAGCCGGTATTCGACCGCAATTGCATATACCCCTAAGAGGACACATCACCACTCCACACAGAGCTCACCAACACTATGAACATGCGTATACTTACCAGCAGATATATAGCACAAAATAAACAGCAAAATGCTGATTAAAAATAAAAACCGCCTACTTTGGCTAAAAATTAAACACAAACATGATGCTCCCTTGAGAAGAAAAGAAAAAAAAACATAATAAGCACACTAAGAGGATACATCACCACTCCACACAGAGCACACCAACACTATGAACATGTGTATACTTACCAGCAGATATTTTATTAAAAAACAACAGCAAAAGCCTGTATGAAACCAAAAAAAGCCTACTTTGGCAAAACGACCACAAAACAAACAACTGGCGCACCCTTGAGAAGAAATTAAAAAAAACAAAAAAAAAACCCAAATCAATACAATCGTTAAGATAACAGTCAGGTCATCAACACTACAAACATACTTAAATGTAAACAAAAAAAACCATTAACAAAAACAAATACAACATACATTTTTTGTCCTACACGCAGTACACAACATAAACGCACCGCATCCCAAAACACACTACACAAAGACGTGTTGCAAACACATGCTGTGCAGATGCATGCAACCATCACCATACCACATACTTACTAGAACAAGACAAAATGTAACCAAAATAAGCACGACTCTGCATAACACAAAAGAAAAGAAAATGTACTCCAGGGAAAATAAGAATTTACTTACCGATAATTCTATTTCTCGGAGTCCGTAGTGGATGCTGGGGTTCCTGAAAGGACCATGGGGAATAGCGGCTCCGCAGGAGACAGGGCACAAAAGTAAAGCTTTTACAGGTCAGGTGGTGTGTACTGGCTCCTCCCCCTATGACCCTCCTCCAGACTCCAGTTAGGTACTGTGCCCGGACGAGCGTACACAATAAGGGAGGATTTTGAATCCCGGGTAAGACTCATACCAGCCACACCAATCACACCGTACAACTTGTGATCTAAACCCAGTTAACAGTATGATAACAGAGGAGCCTCTGAAAGATGGCTTCCTAAACAATAACCCGAATTAGTTAACAATAACTATGTACAAGTATTGCAGATAATCCGCACTTGGGATGGGCGCCCAGCATCCACTACGGACTCCGAGAAATAGAATTATCGGTAAGTAAATTCTTATTTTCTCTATCGTCCTAAGTGGATGCTGGGGTTCCTGAAAGGACCATGGGGATTATACCAAAGCTCCCAAACGGGCGGGAGAGTGCGGATGACTCTGCAGCACCGAATGAGAGAACTCCAGGTCCTCTTTTGCCAGGGTATCAAATTTGTAAAATTTTACAAACGTGTTCTCCCCTGACCACGTAGCTGCTCGGCAGAGTTGTAATGCCGAGACCCCTCGGGCAGCCGCCCAAGATGAGCCCACCTTCCTTGTGGAATGGGCCTTAACAGATTTAGGCTGTGGCAGGCCTGCCACAGAATGTGCAAGTTGAATTGTGTTACAAATCCAACGAGCAATCGACTGCTTAGAAGCAGGAGCACCCAACTTGTTGGGTGCATACAGTATAAACAGCGAGTCAGATTTTCTGACTCCAGCCGTCCTTGAAATATATATTTTTAAGGCTCTGACAACGTCTAACAACTTGGAGTCCTCCAAGTCGTCTGTAGCCGCAGGCACTACAATAGGCTGGTTCAGGTGAAACGCTGATACCACCTTAGGGAGAAAATGCGGACGCGTCCGCAGCTCTGCCCTATCCGAATGGAAAATTAAATAAGGGCTTTTATAAGATAAAGCCGCCAGTTCAGATACTCTCCTGGCCGAAGCCAGGGCCAGTAACATAGTCACTTTCCATGTGAGATATTTCAAATCCACATTCTTTAGTGGTTCAAACCAATGGGATTTGAGGAAATCTAAAACTACATTTAGATCCCACGGTGCCACCGGAGGCACCACAGGAGGCTGTATATGCAGTACTCCTTTGACAAAAGTCTGGACCTCAGGGACTGAGGCCAATTCTTTTTGGAAGAATATTGACAGGGCCGAAATTTGAACCTTTATAGATCCCAATTTGAGACCCATAGACAATCCTGATTGCAGGAAATGTAGGAAACGACCCAGTTGAAATTCCTCCGTCGGAGCACTCCGATCCTCGCACCACGCAACATATTTTCGCCAAATACGGTGATAATGTTTCGCGGTGACTTCCTTCCTTGCCTTTATCAAGGTAGGAATGACTTCTTCTGGAATGCCTTTTCCTTTTAGGATCTGGCGTTCAACCGCCATGCCGTCAAACGCAGCCGCGGTAAGTCTTGAAAGAGACACGGACCCTGCTGGAGCAGATCCCTTCTCAGAGGTAGAGGCCACGGCTCGTCCGTGACCATCTCTTGAAGTTCCGGGTACCAAGTCCTTCTTGGCCAATCCGGAGCCACTAGTATCGTTCTTACTCCTCTTCGCCGTATAATTCTCAATACCTTTGGTATGAGAGGCAGAGGAGGAAACACATACACCGACTGATACACCCAAGGTGTTACCAGCGCGTCCACAGCTATTGCCTGCGGATCTCTTGACCTGGCGCAATACCTGTCCAGTTTTTTGTTGAGGCGAGACGCCATCATGTCCACCATTGGTTTTTCCCAACGGTTTATTAGCATGTGAAAAACTTCTGGATGAAGTCCCCACTCTCCCGGGTGAAGATCGTGTCTGCTGAGGAAGTCTGCTTCCCAGTTGTCCACGCCCGGGATGAATACTGCTGACAAAGCTATCACGTGATTCTCCGCCCAGCGAAGGATCCTGGCAGCTTCTGCCATTGCACTCCTGCTTCTTGTGCCGCCCTGTCTGTTTACATGGGCGACTGCCGTGATGTTGTCCGACTGGATCAACACCGGTCTTCCTTGAAGCAGAGGTTCCGCCTGGCTTAGAGCATTGTAGATCGCTCTTAGTTCCAGAATGTTTATGTGAAGAGACTTTTCCAGGCTCGTCCACACTCCCTGGAAGTTTCTTCCCTGTGTGACTGCTCCCCAGCCTCTCAGGCTGGCGTCCGTGGTCACCAGGATCCAATCCTGTATGCCGAATCTGCGGCCCTCCAATAGATGAGCCTCCTGCAACCACCACAGGAGAGATACCCTTGTCCTTGGCGACAGGGTTATCCGCAGGTGCATCTGAAGATGCGACCCTGACCATTTGTCCAACCGATCCCTTTGAAAAATTCTTGCATGGAATCTGCCGAACGGAATTGCTTCGTAAGAAGCTACCATTTTTCCCAGGACTCTTGTGCATTGATGTACAGACACCTTTCCTGGTTTTAGGAGGTTCCTGACCAGGTCGGATAACTCCTTGGCTTTTTCCTCGGGAAGAAAAACCTTTTTCTGAACTGTGTCCAGAATCATCCCCAGGAACAGCAGACGAGTTGTCGGCATTAATTGGGATTTTGGAATATTCAGAATCCATCCGTGCTGCTTTAGCACCTCTTGAGATAGTGCTAATCCCATCTGTAGCTGTTCTCTGGACCTTGCCCTTATTAGGAGATCGTCCAAGTATGGGATAATTAATACGCCTTTTCTTCGAAGAAGAATCATCATCTCGGCCATTACCTTTGTAAAGACCCGAGGTGCCGTGGACAACCCAAACGGCAGCGTCTGAAACTGATAGTGACAGTTTTGTACAACGAACCTGAGGTACCCCTGGTGTGAGGGGTAAATTGGAACGTGGAGATACGCATCCTTGATGTCCAAGGATACCATAAAATCCCCTTCTTCCAGGTTCGCTATCACTGCTCTGAGTGACTCCATCTTGAACTTGAACTTCTTTATGTACAGGTTCAAGGACTTCAGATTTAGAATAGGCCTTACCGAGCCATCCGGCTTCGGTACCACAAATAGAGTGGAATAATACCCCTTCCCTTGCTGTAGAAGAGGTACCTTGACTATCACCTGCTGAGAGTACAGCTTGTGAATGGCTTCCAAAACCGTCTCCCTTTCGGAGGGGGACGTTGGTAAAGCAGACTTCAGGAAACGGCGAGGTGGAGACGTCTCTAATTCCAACCTGTACCCCTGAGAAATTATCTGCAGGATCCAGGGATCTACCTGCGAGTGAGCCCACTGCGCGCTGTAATTCTTGAGACGACCGCCTACCGCCCCCGAGTCCGCTTGAGAAGCCCCAGCGTCATGCTGAGGCTTTTGTAGAAGCCGGGGAGGGCTTCTGTTCCTGAGAAGGAGCTGCCTGTTGCTGTCTCTTCCCTCGTCCTCTGCCTCGTGGCAGATATGAATAGCCCTTTGCTCTCTTGTTTTTAAAGGAACGAAAGGGCTGCGGTTGAAAGGTCGGTGCCTTTTTCTGTTGGGGAGTGACTTGAGGTAGAAAGGTGGATTTCCCGGCCGTAGCCGTGGCCACCAAATCCGATAGACCGACCCCAAATAACTCCTCCCCCTTATACGGCAAAACTTCCATATGCCGTTTTGAATCCGCATCGCCTGTCCACTGTCGTGTCCATAAAGCTCTTCTGGCCGAAATGGACATAGCACTTACCCGTGATGCCAGTGTGCAGATATCTCTCTGTGCATCACGCATATAAAGAAAAGCATCCTTTATTTGTTCTAACGACAGTAAAATATTGTCCCTGTCCAGGGTATCAATATTTTCGATCAGGGACTCTGACCAAACTACCCCAGCACTGCACATCCAGGCAGTCGCAATAGCTGGTCGTAGTATAACACCTGCATGTGTGTATATACTTTTTTGGATATTTTCCATCCTCCTATCTGATGGATCTTTAAGTGCGGCCGTCTCAGGAGAGGGTAACGCCACTTGTTTTGATAAGCGTGTTAGCGCTTTGTCCACCCTAGGAGGTGTTTCCCAGCGCTCCCTAACCTCTGGTGGGAAAGGGTATAAAGCCAATAACTTCTTTGAAATTAGCAGTTTTTTATCGGGGGCAACCCACGCTTCATCACACACGTCATTTAATTCTTCTGATTCGGGAAAAACTACTGGTAGTTTTTTCACACCCCACATAATACCCTGTTTAGTGGTACCTGTAGTATCAGCTAACTGTAACATCTCCTTCATTGCCAAAATCATATAACGTGTGGCCCTACTGGAAAATACGGTTGATTCGTCGCCCTCACCACTGGAATCAGTGCCTGTGTCTGGGTCTGTGTCGACCGACTGAGGCAAAGGGCGTTTTACAGCCCCTGACGGTGCTTGAGGCGCCTGGACAGGCACTAATTGATTGTCCGGCCGCCTCATGTCGGCAAACGACTGCTTAAGCGAGTTGACGCTATCCCGTAATTCCACAAATAAAGGCATCCATTCCGGTGTCGACTCCCTAGGGGGTGACATCCTCATATTTGGCAATTGCTCCGCCTCCACACCAATATCGTCCTCATACATGTCGACACACACGTACCGACACACAGCAGACACACAGGGAATGCTCTATACGAAGACAGGACCCACTAGCCCTTTGGGGAGACAGAGGGAGAGTCTGCCAGCACACACCAAAAAGCGCTATATATGACAGGGATAGCCTTATGATTAAGTGCTCCCTTATAGCTGCTTTTTATATAAATATATAGCCATTAATATGCCCCCCCTCTCTGTTTTACCCTGTTTCTGTAGTGCAGTGCAGGGGAGAGACCTGAGAGCCGTCCTGACCAGCGGAGCTGTGACAGAAAATGGCGCCGTGTGCTGAGGAGATAGGCCCCGCCCCTTTTTCGGCGGGCTCGTCTCCCGCTATTTAGTACATTTAGGCAGGGGTAAATATCTCCATATAGCCTCTGGGGGCTATATGTGAGGTATTTTTTGCCTTTTAAAAGGTTTTCATTTGCCTCCCAGGGCGCCCCCCCCCAGCGCCCTGCACCCTCAGTGACTGCCGTGTGAAGTGTGCTGAGAGGAAAATGGCGCACAGCTGCAGTGCTGTGCGCTACCTTAGAAGACTGCTGGAGTCTTCAGCCGCCGATTCTGGACCTCTTCTTGCTTCAGCATCTGCGAGGGGGCCGGCGGCGCGGCTCCGGTGACCATCCAGGCTGTACCTGTGATCGTCCCTCTGGAGCTTCATGTCCAGTAGCCAAGAAGCCAATCCATCCTGCACGCAGGTGAGTTCACTTCTTCTCCCCTCTGTCCCTCGTTGCAGTGATCCTGTTGCCAGCAGGAATCACTGTAAAATAAAAAACCTAAGCTAAACTGTCTAAGCAGCTCTTTATGAGAGCCACCTAGAATTGCACCCTTCTCGGCCGGGCACAAAAATCTAACTGGAGTCTGGAGGAGGGTCATAGGGGGAGGAGCCAGTACACACCACCTGACCTGTAAAAGCTTTACTTTTGTGCCCTGTCTCCTGCGGAGCCGCTATTCCCCATGGTCCTTTCAGGAACCCCAGCATCCACTTAGGACGATAGAGAAATATGAGTAACTCTACTACATGTTTAACAAAAATCTAATTAAAAAAACAACACTTACCTTCAACACCCTCTCTCCACAACTCAGTACACTCCACGTCTTTAGCCTCCATACACCCACAAACCACAGATGGCTAGAGCATGCTTAAATATTGTAAGCATTCAAAGCAAATGTACCAACTGTGTATGCATCAGCTGTGTGAATTTACATCAAGCATGCATATCGCAGGTATAAAACAACACCCCCTGAACCATACGCACATGCTACCAGCATCATGGATTCAGACAGTGAAATAACAGCAGAGATAAGAATGCTCAAAGCGCAGTATGAATCTGTAATTCAAAGACAAAGAGAAAGGAAAGAGGATGCCAAATGGCACAGCAACAAGCACCTGGCTGTGCAGAGGAGAGAGGAGCAGGACCCAGTAGTTTGGTACCCCATCTACCGTGCAAATACAACAAGAAGCTGGTCTCAGTTCCCTGGCTGAGGAAGATGTGAGGCAAAGTGAGAAAGATTCTGGGCCCAGTACCCAAACTCAACAATCAGGCCCACAAACTGAAGAGGAAGCTGGGCCAAGTTCACAGGCTACTGCATCGCAGCCAGGGAAAGAGAAGAGAAGATGCCAACCCCCATTTGGCAGTAGGGAGTTGGACATTCTTATCCCACAAGCCACTGACAGAATTTATTATGGATCTAAGAACATGGGCGCTGCAACCAAGGATCGTATCTGGAGAGAAATCACAGACGCGTTGAATGTGGAGGCCTCATTTCTCTGCACACCCAAAGAGTAAACACTCTAAAACACTATTGTGTGCATTTACTTAGATGGTAGTTCCTTTTTAGATGTTATGTTGCCTACAGCAACCAAGACTATTACGTATATAACCTTCTAGAAGGTGCAAGATAAATGAGCAGATTAATGTTTGGTTGCTATGTGCCAAATTCCATCTTGAAGTACAAATCACATCTTACAATATTTACTGCTATGTATGTGTACAAGTAGAAGTTGTCCAAAGTAATGTAGGGTATGATATTTGTGATTGTTTGATGTATACAATTGCAAAAATTAATAACAATAAAAAAATTTTTTTTTAAGTATGTTAAACTAGAGGGACAGAATCTTAAAAAAGGAAACCTTTAAAAATGTAAACAATGTAATAATGCAATATTAAAATATGGATGTAAATTATTTTTATACATCTGTAGTTGGGCTGACTTCAAGTGCCGGCTGAAGAACAAGATGTCTGCGCAGTGGAGATCTGCAAGGGAAACAGGTGGAGGGTGAATCCCTGAGAGTCTAGAATACACTAGAGATGAGCGGGTTCGGTTTCTTTGAATCCGAACCCGCACGAACTTCACTTTTTTTTTCACGGGTCCGAGCGACTCGGATCTTCCCGCCTTGCTCGGTTAACCCGAGCGCGCCCGAACGTCATCATGACGCTGTCGGATTCTCGCGAGACTCGGATTCTATATAAGGAGCCGCGCGTCGCCGCCATTTTCACACGTGCATTGAGATTGATAGGGAGAGGACGTGGCTGGCGTCCTCTCCATTTAGATTAGATTTAGAAGAGAGAGAGAGAGATTGCTGTGATACTGTAGATTAGAAGAGAGTGCAGAGTGCAGACAGAGTTTAGTGACTGACGACCACAGTGACCAGTGACCACCAGAGACAGTGCAGTTGTTTGTTTTATTTAATATATCCGTTCTCTGCCTGAAAAAAACGATACACAGTCACACAGTGACTCAGTCTGTGTGCACTGCTCAGCCCAGTGTGCTGCACATCAATGTATTGTATATAAAGCTTATAATTGTGGGGGAGACTGGGGAGCACTGCAGGTTGTTATAGCAGGAGCCAGGAGTACATGATAAATAATATTATATTAAAATTAAACAGTGCACACTTTTGCTGCAGGAGTGCCACTGCCAGTGTGACTAGTGGTGACCAGTGCCTGACCACCAGTATATTAGTAGTATTGTATACTATCTCTTTATCAACCAGTCTATATTAGCAGCAGACACAGTACAGTGCGGTAGTTCACGGCTGTGGCTACCTCTGTGTCGGCACTCGGCAGGCAGTCCGTCCATCCATAATTGTATTATATACCACCTAACCGTGGTTTTTTTTTTCTTTCTTTATACCGTCGTCATAGTCATACTAGTTGTTACGAGTATACTACTATCTCTTTATCAACCAGTGTACAGTGCGGTAGTTCACGGCTGTGGCTACCTCTGTGTCGGAACTCGGCAGGCAGTCCGTCCATCCATAATTGTATTATAATATATACCACCTAACCGTGGTTTTTTTTTCGTTCTTTATACCGTCGTCATACTAGTTGTTACGAGTATACTACTATCTCTTTATCAACCAGTGTACAGTGCGGTAGTTCACGGCTGTGGCTACCTCTGTGTCGGAACTCGGCAGGCAGTCCGTCCATCCATAATTGTATTATAATATATACCACCTAACCGTGGTTTTTTTTTCGTTCTTTATACCGTCGTCATACTAGTTGTTACGAGTATACTACTATCTCTTTATCAACCAGTGTACAGTGCGGTAGTTCACGGCTGTGGCTACCTCTGTGTCGGCACTCGGCAGGCAGTCCGTCCAACCATAATTGTATTATATACCACCTAACCGTGGTTTTTTTTTCATTCTTTATACCGTCGTCATACTAGTTGTTACGAGTATACTACTATCTCTTTATCAACCAGTGTACAGTGCGGTAGTTCACGGCTGTGGCTACCTCTGTGTCGGCACTCGGCAGGCAGTCCGTCCA
Source organism: Pseudophryne corroboree (assembly GCF_028390025.1). Classification (NCBI taxonomy): domain Eukaryota; kingdom Metazoa; phylum Chordata; class Amphibia; order Anura; family Myobatrachidae; genus Pseudophryne; species Pseudophryne corroboree. The sequence continues at coordinate 631,810,546 of NC_086445.1, forward strand.
ACCATAATTGTATTATATACCACCTAACCGTGGTTTTTTTTTCATTCTTTATACCGTCGTCATACTAGTTGTTACGAGTATACTACTATCTCTTTATCAACCAGTGTACAGTGCGGTAGTTCACGGCTGTGGCTACCTCTGTGTCGGCACTCGGCAGCCCGTCCATAATTGTATATACCAGTGACCTAACCGTGGTTTTTTTTTCTTTCTTTATACATACATACTAGTTACGAGTATACTATCTCTTTATCAACCAGTCTATATATTAGCAGCAGACACAGTACAGTGCGGTAGTTCACGGCTGTGGCTACCTCTGTGTCGGCACTCGGCAGCCCGTCCATAATTGTATATACCACCTAACCGTGGTTTTTTTTTCTTTCTTTATACATACATACTAGTTACGAGTATACTATCTCTTTATCAACCAGTCTATATATTAGCAGCAGACACAGTACAGTGCGGTAGTTCACGGCTGTGGCTACCTCTGTGTCGGCACTCCGCAGCCCGTCCATAATTGTATATACCAGTGACCTAACCGTGGTTTTTTTTTCTTTCTTTATACATACATACTAGTTACGAGTATACTATCTCTTTATCAACCAGTCTATATATTAGCAGCAGACACAGTACAGTGCGGTAGTTCACGGCTGTGGCTACCTCTGTGTCGGCACTCGGCAGCCCGTCCATAATTGTATATACCAGTGACCTAACCGTGGTTTTTTTTTCTTTCTTTATACATACATACTAGTTACGAGTATACTATCTCTTTATCAACCAGTCTATATATTAGCAGCAGACACAGTACAGTGCGGTAGTTCACGGCTGTGGCTACCTCTGTGTCGGCACTCAGCAGCCCGTCCATAATTGTATATACCAGTGACCTAACCGTGGTTTTTTTTTCTTTCTTTATACATACATACTAGTTACGAGTATACTATCTCTTTATCAACCAGTCTATATATTAGCAGCAGACACAGTACAGTGCGGTAGTTCACGGCTGTGGCTACCTCTGTGTCGGCACTCGGCAGCCCGTCCATAATTGTATACTAGTATCCAATCCATCCATCTGCATTGTTTACCTGAGGTGCCTTTTAGTTGTGCCTATTAAAATATGGAGAACAAAAATGTTGAGGTTCCAAAATTAGGGAAAGATCAAGATCCACTTCCACCTCGTGCTGAAGCTGCTGCCACTAGTCATGGCCGAGACGATGAAATGCCAGCAACGTCGTCTGCCAAGGCCGATGCCCAATGGCATAGTACAGAGCATGTCAAAACCAAAACACCAAATATCAGTAAAAAAAGGACTCCAAAACCTAAAATAAAATTGTCGGAGGAGAAGCGTAAACTTGCCAATATGCCATTTACCACACGGAGTGGCAAGGAACGGCTGAGGCCCTGGCCTATGTTCATGGCTAGTGGTTCAGCTTCACATGAGGATGGAAGCACTCAGCCTCTCGCTAGAAAACTGAAAAGACTCAAGCTGGCAAAAGCACAGCAAAGAACTGTGCGTTCTTTGAAATCCCAAATCCACAAGGAGAGTCCAATTGTGTCGGTTGCGATGCCTGACCTTCCCAACACTGGACGTGAAGAGCATGCGCCTTCCACCATTTGCACGCCCCCTGCAAGTGCTGGAAGGAGCACCCGCAGTCCAGTTCCTGATAGTCAGATTGAAGATGTCAGTGTTGAAGTACACCAGGATGAGGAGGATATGGGTGTTGCTGGCGCTGGGGAGGAAATTGACCAGGAGGATTCTGATGGTGAGGTGGTTTGTTTAAGTCAGGCACCCGGGGAGACACCTGTTGTCCGTGGGAGGAATATGGCCGTTGACATGCCAGGTGAAAATACCAAAAAAATCAGCTCTTCGGTGTGGAGGTATTTCACCAGAAATGCGGACAACAGGTGTCAAGCCGTGTGTTCCCTTTGTCAAGCTGTAATAAGTAGGGGTAAGGACGTTAACCACCTCGGAACATCCTTCCTTATACGTCACCTGCAGCGCATTCATAATAAGTCAGTGACAAGTTCAAAAACTTTGGGTGACAGCGGAAGCAGTCCACTGACCAGTAAATCCCTTCCTCTTGTAACCAAGCTCACGCAAACCACCCCACCAACTCCCTCAGTGTCAATTTCCTCCTTCCCCAGGAATGCCAATAGTCCTGCAGGCCATGTCACTGGCAAGTCTGACGAGTCCTCTCCTGCCTGGGATTCCTCCGATGCATCCTTGCGTGTAACGCCTACTGCTGCTGGCGCTGCTGTTGTTGCCGCTGGGAGTCGATGGTCATCCCAGAGGGGAAGTCGTAAGCCCACTTGTACTACTTCCAGTAAGCAATTGACTGTTCAACAGTCCTTTGCGAGGAAGATGAAATATCACAGCAGTCATCCTACTGCAAAGCGGATAACTGAGTCCTTGACAACTATGTTGGTGTTAGACGTGCGTCCGGTATCCGCCGTTAGTTCACAGGGAACTAGACAATTTATTGAGACAGTGTGCCCCCGTTACCAAATACCATCTAGGTTCCACTTCTCTAGGCAGGCGATACCGAGAATGTACACGGACGTCAGAAAAAGACTCACCAGTCTCCTAAAAAATGCAGTTGTACCCAATGTCCACTTAACCACGGACATGTGGACAAGTGGAGCAGGGCAGGGTCAGGACTATATGACTGTGACAGCCCACTGGGTAGATGTATGGACTCCCGCCGCAAGAACAGCAGCGGCGGCACCAGTAGCAGCATCTCGCAAACGCCAACTCTTTCCTAGGCAGGCTACGCTTTGTATCACCGCTTTCCAGAATACGCACACAGCTGAAAACCTCTTACGGCAACTGAGGAAGATCATCGCGGAATGGCTTACCCCAATTGGACTCTCCTGTGGATTTGTGGCATCGGACAACGCCAGCAATATTGTGTGTGCATTAAATATGGGCAAATTCCAGCACGTCCCATGTTTTGCACATACCTTGAATTTGGTGGTGCAGAATTTTTTAAAAAACGACAGGGGCGTGCAAGAGATGCTGTCGGTGGCCAGAAAAATTGCGGGACACTTTCGGCGTACAGGCACCACGTACAGAAGACTGGAGCACCACCAAAAACTACTGAACCTGCCCTGCCATCATCTGAAGCAAGAAGTGGTAACGAGGTGGAATTCAACCCTCTATATGCTTCAGAGGTTGGAGGAGCAGCAAAAGGCCATTCAAGCCTATACAATTGAGCACGATATAGGAGATGGAATGCACCTGTCTCAAGTGCAGTGGAGAATGATTTCAACGTTGTGCAAGGTTCTGATGCCCTTTGAACTTGCCACACGTGAAGTCAGTTCAGACACTGCCAGCCTGAGTCAGGTCATTCCCCTCATCAGGCTTTTGCAGAAGAAGCTGGAGGCATTGAAGAAGGAGCTAAAAGGGAGCGATTCCGCTAGGCATGTGGGACTTGTGGATGCAGCCCTTAATTCGCTTAACAAGGATTCACGGGTGGTCAATCTGTTGAAATCAGAGCACTACATTTTGGCCACCGTGCTCGATCCTAGATTTAAAGCCTACCTTGGATCTCTCTTTCCGGCAGACACAGGTCTGCTGGGGTTGAAAGACCTGCTGGTGACAAAATTGTCAAGTCAAGCGGAACGCGACCTGTCAACATCTCCTCCTTCACATTCTCCCGCAACTGGGGGTGCGAGGAAAAGGCTCAGAATTCCGAGCCCACCCGCTGGCGGTGATGCAGGGCAGTCTGGAGCGACTGCTGATGCTGACATCTGGTCCGGACTGAAGGACCTGACAACGATTACGGACATGTCGTCTACTGTCACTGCATATGATTCTCTCAACATTGATAGAATGGTGGAGGATTATATGAGTGACCGCATCCAAGTAGGCACGTCACACAGTCCGTACTTATACTGGCAGGAAAAAGAGGCAATTTGGAGGCCCTTGCACAAACTGGCTTTATTCTACCTAAGTTGCCCTCCCACAAGTGTGTACTCCGAAAGAGTGTTTAGTGCCGCCGCTCACCTTGTCAGCAATCGGCGTACGAGGTTACATCCAGAAAATGTGGAGAAGATGATGTTCATTAAAATGAATTATAATCAATTCCTCCGCGGAGACATTGACCAGCAGCAATTGCCTCCACAAAGTACACAGGGAGCTGAGATGGTGGATTCCAGTGGGGACGAATTGATAATCTGTGAGGAGGGGGATGTACACGGTGATATATCGTAGGGTGAAGATGAGGTGGACATCTTGCCTCTGTAGAGCCAGTTTGTGCAAGGAGAGATTAATTGCTTCTTTTTTGGGGGGGGTCCAAACCAACCCGTCATATCAGTCACAGTCGTGTGGCAGACCCTGTCACTGAAATGATGGGTTGGTTAAAGTGTGCATGTCCTGTTTTGTTTATACAACATAAGGGTGGGTGGGAGGGCCCAAGGATAATTCCATCTTGCACCTCTTTTTTCTTTTCTTTTTCTTTGCATCATGTGCTGATTGGGGAGGGTTTTTTGGAAGGGACATCCTGCGTGACACTGCAGTGCCACTCCTAAATGGGCCCGGTGTTTGTGTCGGCCACTAGGGTCGCTAATCTTACTCACACAGTCAGCTACCTCATTGCGCCTCTTTTTTTCTTTGCGTCATGTGCTGTTTGGGGAGGGTTTTTTGGAAGGGACATCCTGCGTGACACTGCAGTGCCACTCCTAGATGGGCCCGGTGTTTGTGTCGGCCACTAGGGTCGCTAATCTTACTCACACAGCTACCTCATTGCGCCTCTTTTTTTCTTTGCGTCATGTGCTGTTTGGGGAGGGTTTTTTGGAAGGGACATCCTGCGTGACACTGCAGTGCCACTCCTAGATGGGCCCGGTGTTTGTGTCGGCCACTAGGGTCGCTAATCTTACTCACACAGTCAGCTACCTCATTGCGCCTCTTTTTTTCTTTGCGTCATGTGCTGTTTGGGGAGGGTTTTTTGGAAGGGCCATCCTGCGTGACACTGCAGTGCCACTCCTAGATGGGCCCGGTGTTTGTGTCGGCCACTAGGGTCGCTAATCTTACTCACACAGTCAGCCACCTCATTGCGCCTCTTTTTTTCTTTGCGTCATGTGCTGTTTGGGGAGGGTTTTTTGGAAGGGCCATCCTGCGTGACACTGCAGTGCCACTCCTAGATGGGCCCGGTGTTTGTGTCGGCCACTAGGGTCGCTAATCTTACTCACACAGCTACCTCATTGCGCCTCTTTTTTTCTTTGCGTCATGTGCTGTTTGGGGAGGGTTTTTTGGAAGGGACATCCTGCGTGACACTGCAGTGCCACTCCTAGATGGGCCCGGTGTTTGTGTCGGCCACTAGGGTCGCTTATCTTACTCACACAGCGACCTCGGTGCAAATTTTAGGACTAAAAATAATATTGTGAGGTGTGAGGTATTCAGAATAGACTGAAAATGAGTGTAAATTATGGTTTTTGAGGTTAATAATACTTTGGGATCAAAATGACCCCCAAATTCTATGATTTAAGCTGTTTTTTAGTGTTTTTGGAAAAAAACACCCGAATCCAAAACACACCCGAATCCGACAAAAATAATTCGGTGAGGTTTTGCCAAAACGCGTTCGAACCCAAAACACGGCCGCGGAACCGAACCCAAAACCAAAACACAAAACCCGAAAAATTTCAGGCGCTCATCTCTAGAATACACGGCCTTGGAGGAGCAGGCCTTGGGCTGTGTGGCCGATGAGGAGGTGGCAGGCATGTCCAAAATGGACACAGACATGCCTGCCCTTGAATCTCCACATGCCTTGCCAGGTAAATTTTGATTTTTTTTTTGTAAAAAACAAACAAATCTTGGATTACAAATGGTTTTTGTTTTTTTTGTCTCCTTTTTCCATCACATCACAGGAGGTGCAGCTCACTGAGACTGGGGAGGGTGCTAACGACGACACCTCCGGTGTGTGCCCAGAAAGCCCACCACCCTGGGAACACACCGAGGCATCCCCCCCAACCCACTCTCCAGGAGCTTCTGGTGCAAATTGAGTGCCAAGGCCAATACAATGCCAACTTCCAAGAACAGATGCTCCTGGAGGTCTGTGAGCTCACCTCCACTATGCGCCAAGGCATGTGTGAGATATCCTCCTTTCTTGACCCATTGCCCAAGGCATGCAGGCCATCGCAGCCCCCCATGGTTAGACTCTCAGGGAGGCAACAACACCTGCCCCATCCCCTAGCCCTACCCAGGAACAAGATCTCACTGGGCAGGCCCCTCGCAGATCCACGCGCAGATCCCACTCTGAAGAACCATCCCTTCAGCCGGCCAAAAAAAGGGACAGATGGTGATTTCTCTCCAGATGCGCTCCTTGGTTCCAGTGCTTATGTTTTTGGTGACATAGTGAATTCTGTCAATGGCTTGCAGGACAAGAATGTCCAACTCCATCCTGCCAAATGGGTTGGGGTTTTTTTTTTTTGTCTTTCCCTGGCTGCAATTGAGTTCATCTGTTTGCCTCACATATTCTTCAGCCAGGGTACTGAGACCAGCTTTTTGTTCATTTTGTTGCAGAGATGGGTACTGTAATCCTCTTTTCTGCACAGACAGGTGCTTGTTTTTTATTTATTAATAAAAAAAATCTCTAACGTCCTAGTGGATACTGGTGATCTGGACTTTAGTATCATGGGGTATAGAGCGGGTCCACTGGAGCCTGGCACTTTAAAACCTTTAGTGTGTGTATGTGTGTACTGGCTCCTCCCCTCTATGCCCCTCCTACCAGACTCAGTTTAGAAAAATGTGCCCAAGAAGCCGGGTGCATTTCTCTGGAGCTCCAGAGAGTTTCCTTTATTTTTTATTTTAGTTAGTTATTTTCAGGTAGCCCTGGTTGGCCCTTGGGATCGAACCAACATCCTGAGGGTTAATGGTTCGTTATCCCAGCTGACAGGACACTGAGTTCCTGAGGTGCTGATCACACATCGTTAGCATGTGTGCCCACGCTGGCAGCTAGCCGCCACCATCTAACAGATGCCGAAGATCAAGGAATGGTGAGTGTTACACCAGAGTCCCGGTTAGCAGGTCCCCAGTGCAATTTTGGCAGCATGTCGCGAGACAGTCACGGGTCCCGAGCTGCGGTGCCCGCCGCGGACAAAACTGGCTCTCCTCAGCTGTGCTCACTGTCCAACAAGGCTTTGTGTGTACTGTTATGGGTTTACTATGTTTTAACATGGCCAGTATAAAAATCAAACTACAGGGACCGCACAATTGCAAGGGGTGGGGCATCCCGGAGCAGGACCAGAGGCGGGAAGGCGCCCATTTCCTGCTGCTGCGGATCATCAAGGCTGCATGAACGCTACTCCTCTGGGGACCCACGCTGTTACAGACTTCTACCCTGGTACCAGGGGGTCATAGTATAGGGGGAGCTCTCCAGTGGTAGCGCCGCCGCACTTATACAGGTTGCACACTTACATTCACCCATTGGGCTGCTGTCTTTGTGTGCTGGTCTCCGTTTCCTCAGTGTCACTCCAGGGGCTCTCTAGGGTCTGTGTGGAGGTGTTTTCAGTGAGCTGTGCTGTATTTTCAGTTGTGTAAATATGTCTGTGGACATGGTTATGTGTGCTGCTTCTAACTCTACCCCTTCATCAGCGGGGTCCCTCATGTGTGTACAATGCTCCTTATCTCCACAGGGACACAGTTCACAGGCACCTGACTGGTTAGATAATTTTAAATGCATGATTCAGAATGTCAATTCAGAATTAGCTGCAGCTAAAAAGGAGAGACAGGTGTTAAAACAGTCTATTGATTGTATGGTAAAAGCTGCAGATACCAGAAAGGCTTCTCAGCCCCCTCTGTTGGTTTCACATAAGCGCTCACTGCCACAGGTGCTCTAATCTGATTCTGATCAGCCTGATGTGGATGATGATGATATGGATGAGGACAGCTCTCTGTCCCCAGGGGTGGAGGCCCTCATTTTTGCTGTAAGAGAGGTTCTTAACATGCCGAATCAGGAGGTAGAACCACATGAGGAGTTGTACTTTAATGTTAGACCAAAGACCTCAGCAACTTTTCTGTGTCTAAGGAGTCAAACTCCCTGGCCAAGGAAGCATGGTTAAACCCTGATAAGAAATCTAAAATTCCTCAGAGGTTTTTAGCTAACTTTCCCCTCCCAGCTAAGGACAGGAAGGTATGGGAAAAACCCCCATGTCGATACGTCTGTGCCCAGACTAAGAAATAGGTACTGCCGGTGCCAGGGGCTATATCCCTAAAAGAGCTGGCTAACCGTAAAATTGAGACCACTCTCAAGGCAATTTATATGGCAGCGGGCGTTGCACAGCACCCCACAATAGTTTGTGGGTGGATTTCTAGGGCAATGGTCAAGTGGTCCGATCATATTATTAATGGATTAGATAATCTGCCCCAGGTTGAGGTCATTACTCTGCTGCAACACATTCAGGCTGCTGCTAATTTTATGAGCGAAGCTATTAAGGAATTGTGTAAGATAAATGGCCGCACTACTGCTATGGCTGTTTTGGCACGCAGAGCTCTGTGGTTAGGTCAATGGTCGGCCGACACTGATTCCAAAAAGGGTGTGGAAAATCTTCCCTTTACAGGTGATGCCTTGTTTGGGGACAAATTAAATAAATGGATCTCCCAGGCAATGGCGGGTAAGTCTACCTATCTGCCGTCTGCTGCGCCACCAGCTAGACATTCTTACACCGGACCCTCCTTGTAGTCCTTACGTGTGGCAAGATTCAGAGGCAGGGGCCGGGGCGTCTCCACCACTCCGAGAGGATCTCGTGGTAAGTCCTGTAAACCTGCAGCTGCTGCCTCCCTGGACCAGACCACCGGATCCCCTGCCGCTAAGCCTTTCACGTGACGGTTGGCCCCAGCGGCGAGGTGACTTTCAGGTGGGTGCTCACCTTCAACACTTCACCCATGTGTGGGCAAAGTCCTGCCAGGATCCTTGGGTGAGGGACTTCATTTCCCAGGGATACAAGCTGGAATTTCAAGCTCTCCCTCCTCACAGATTTTTCACATCAGGCTTGCCAGCTTTACCCGCAGCAAGAATTACCTTGCAAGAGGCGATTCAAAAACTTTTGCAGAAAGGGCTGGTGGTCCTTGTTCCTCCTCTGTTACACAACAGGGGTTTTTACTCCAGTCTTTTTGTCATTCCAAAACCAGACGGTTCGGTATGACCCATCTTAAACTTGAAGTCTCTCAACCCATATCTGCGGGTGTTCAAATTCAGGATGGAATCTCTGCGGGCAGTGGTGTCCGGTCTGAAGGAGGGGGAATTCCTGGTATCCTTAGACGTCAAGGATGCTTACCTGCACATTCCCATATGGCCCCCTCATCAGGCTTACGTCAGGTTCGCCATATTGGACGACCATTTCCAATTTCAGGCTTTGCCCTTTGGCCTGTCCACAGCTCCGAGGGTCTTCACCAAAGTCATGGCGGAGATGATGCTACAACTGCGCATGATGGGAGTCAATATAGTCCCCTACTTGGACGATCTCCTGATAAAGGCTATGTCCAGGGAGTGTCCATTGCACAGCATCGATCTGACGACTTGCCTGCTTAAGGAACATGGGTGGATCCTTAATTTCCAGAAATCTCACTTGGAACCGACCCAACGTCTTCAGTTCCTGGGAAGTATACTGGATACAGTGTCTCAGAAGGTAATTCTTCCGATGGACAAGGCCTTGGCTATCCAGGCTATGGTCCGCTCAGTGCTCCGTCCTCGCAAGGTATGCATCCATCTTTGCATACGCTTGCCTGGCAGGATGGTTGCTGCTTATGAGGCAGATTTCATGCCCAGCCATTTCAGCTGGATCTGCTGGACAAATGGTCGGGATCTCACCTTCACATGCATCAGGAAGTGTCCTTATCTCCGAAGGCCTGGATTTCTCTATTATGGTGGCTACAATTTCCTCACCTGATAGAAGGCAGGAATTTCAATATCCACTTGTGGATTCTACTGACAACGGATGCCAGCCTCCGGGGTTGGGGGACTGTGACCCAAGGGGCACAGTTCCAGGGACTATGGTCATGTCAGGAAGCTACTCCGCAGATAAACATCCTGTAACTCAAGGCTATTTACAATGCCCTTCTGCAAGCTTCCCATCTCCTGAGGGATTGGGCGATCCAGGTTCAATCGGACAATGCCACGGCGGTGGCATTCATAAACCAACAAGGGGGAACAAGAAGCAGAGCGGTGATGTGAGAAGTGTCAAAAATCCTCCTCTGGGCGGAGGACATTGCAAGGGCCATCTCAGCCATATTCATTCCAGGAGTGGACAACTGGGAAGTGGACTACCTCAGCAGACACGACCTCCATCCGGGAGAATGGGGGCTACATTCCCGGGTGTTTCAACAGTTAATTCACCGGTGGGGCTGTACGCAGATAGATCTGATGGCTTCTCATCACAACAAGAAGCTAGGCCATTACTGTTCCAGAACGAGGGATCCGCAGGCTGTAGCAGTGGACGCGCTGAAGACACCTTGGACATACCAGTTTGTGTACCTGTTCCCTCCTCTCCCGCTGATCCCAAGGGTTCTAAAAAGATTAAGAAGGGAAAATGTTCAAGCAATTCTAATTGCCCTGGATTGGCCTCGATGGGCGTGGCCCTTGGACCGCATAACTATGGCTCTGAAGGATCTTTTTCAACAAGGTCCGTTCTTCTATCCAGACTTGGGGCCTAATTCAGAGTTGATCACAGCAGCAAATGTGTTAGCAGTTGGGCAAAACCATGTGTACTGCAGGGGGTGCAGATATAACATGTGCAGAGAGAGTTAGATTTGGGTGGGGTGTGTTCAAACTGAAATCTAAATTGCAGTGTAAAAATAAAGCAGCCAGTATTTACCCTGCACAGAAACAAAATAATCCACCCAAATCTAACTCTCTCTGCAAATTTTATATCTACCACACCTCGAGACTTACTCTTCCAGTGCGATCAGTTCAGTGCTTGTCGTTCCTGGCTTGACGTCTCAAACACACCCAGCGTTCGCCCAGACACTCCTCCGTTTCTCCAGCCACTCCCGCGTTTTTCCCAGAAACGGTAGTGTTTTTTCACACACACCCATAAAACGGCCAGTTTCCGCCCAGAAACACCCACTTCCTGTCAATCACATTACGATCACCAGAACGAAGAAAAAACCTTGTAATGCCGTGAGTAAAATACCTAACTGCATAGCAAATTTACTTGGCGCAGTCGCACTGCGAACATTGTGCATGCGCATTAGCGACTAATCACTCCATTGCGAGAAAAAAATAACGAGCGAACAACTCGGAATGACCCCCATGGTTTTGGCCAACTGCTAACAAATTTGCTGCTGCGATCAACTCTGAATTACCCCCCTACGTTTGATGGTTTAGAAGTTGAGAGGGAGATTCTAGCAAGAGAAGGTCTTCCCTCCCGGGTTATTTCCACCATGGTCCAGGCCAGGAAGATGGTTACGTAAAACCATTATCATCGTATCTGGAAAAAGTATGTTTCCTGGTGTGAAAGTAGAAAGGTGTATCCCTTTGAATTTAGAATTGATCGTTCTCTTCTTTTCATGCCAGCGGGAGTGGATATGGGCCTACGTTTAGGCTCCATCAAAGTCCAGATTTCGGCGCTCTCTATTTTCTTCCAGAAACAACTTGCCATGTTGCCGGAAGTACAGGGGGGGGTAATTCAGAGTTGATCACAGCAGCAAATTTGTTAGCAGTTGGGCAAAACCATGTGCACTGCAGGTGGAGCAGATATAAAATTTGTAGAGAGAGTTAGGTTTGGGTGGGTTATATTGTTTCTGTGCAGGGTAAATACTGGCTGCTTTATTTTTACACTGCAATTTAGATTTCAGATTGAACACACCCCACCCAAATCTAACTCTCTCTGTACATGTTATATCTGGTCCCCCCCTGCAGTGCACATGGTTTTGCCTAACTGCTAACAAATTTGCTGCTGCGATCAACTCTGAATTAGCCCCAAAGTTTCCTAAAAGGAGTGCTTCATATGCAACCGCCCTTCGTGCCTCCCATGGCTTTTTGGGATCTCAATGTGGTTCTCGCCTTTCTTCAATCAAACTGGTTTGAACCCTTACATAGGGTGGAGTTGAAATTTCTCACCTGGATTACGGTGATGCTTTTAGCATTGGCGTCTGCAAGACGTGTCTCTGAATTGGGGACCTTATCATGTAAGAGCCCTTATTTGGTTTTTCATGATGACAGGGCAGAACTCAGGTCCCGTCCTCAGTTTTTGCCAAAAGTGGTTTCAGCATTTCATGTCAATCAACCCATTGTGATTCCGGTGTTGTCTGATGCTTCCATTGGGCCAGAGTCCTTGGATGTAGTGAGGGCTCTGAAGATTTATGGCAAAAGGATGGCTCGTCATCGGAAATCTGACACGCTATTTGTCCTTTATGATGCCACCAAGATTGGTCATCCGGTTTCCAAGCAATCCATTGCTCGTTGGCTCAGGTTGACCATTCAACAGGCCTATACTGTGGTGGCTCTGCCTTTGCCAATGTCTATTCAGGCCCACTCAACGAGGTCTGTGGGCTCTCCCTGGGTGTCTTGGCCTTATAGTTGTGCCAAGCTGCTACTTGGTCTGGTTTGAACAATTTTGTGAAATTCTATTGGTTCGACACCATGGCCAAGGATGACCTTCAGTTTGGTCAGGCAGTTTTACAGGGGTCTCAGCACTCTCCCACCCATTTGGGAGCTTTGGGTCTTCCCCATCGTACTAAAGTACAGATCCCCAGTATCCACTAGGATGTTAGAGAAAATAGGAATTTAATACCTACTGGTAATTCCTTTTCACGTAGGCCATAGTTGATACTGGGCGGCTGCCTCGGTGCTTCGATTCCTGCTTACCTGAGTAAGTTTTTGGTTGGCCCGCCATTGCGGTCCCGTTATGTTGTTGGGATAGCTGTGCTATTCTGGTTGGGTTGGTATTGCTATCCTCTGTTTTGGTTAGCACCCACCTTTTGATTATGGTTGTGTGTTAGCTTGTTGCCTCACCGCTGTTGTATTATTCCTTCTCTCGTGGTATGTCCGTCTCCTCGGGCACAGTTTTCCTAGACTGAGTCTGGTAGGAGGGGCATAGAGGGGAGGAGCCAGCACACACATACACACACTAAAGGTTTTAAAGTGCCAGGCTCCAGTGGACCCGATCTATACCCCATGGTCAGAGCCGGCCCTAACCAATATGATGCCCTAGGCAAGATTTTGGCTCGTGCCCCCTAGCACCACCGCTGGTTCCGCCTCTGGCCCTGCACCACTTTCCCAGCACCATCACCCCTCACCCATAGCAGTCCTTATTTTGGTGTTTGTACCCCCTATATTTTAAATAGAAACAGTTCGCACATTTGGCGCACAGCCCAAAAAGGGGTGTGTTTTTGCTGGCAAGGGGCATGGCCACACAATAGTAACCCCAATTCCAATTACGCCACACAGTACTGCAACTTTATTCACATTTGATCATGCGATAGTTTCCATAATTCATATTACATCCCACAGTAGTATTACTTTACCTTATAAACATTACTCCTCACAGTAGAGCCCCTTATTCACATTACATCACACTGACTTGCTCCTTATTCACATTACACCACACACTATTGCTCCTTATTCATATTAGACGACACAGTAGTGCCCTTTCTATACGCAACGCCACATAGTAGAGCACCTTATACACATAATGCAACACATTAGTAATGCATTTATACACATAATTCCACACAGTAATGCCCCTTACACATTATTAATGTCCTTATAAACATAATGTGCCTTACACATTATGACAACCTTTATTAATGCCCTTTTACACATAATGTCCCTTACATATATGCCACACATTATTAATGCACTTTTACACATAATGACACACATAGTGCCCCCTACACATTTGCTGCACATTATTAGTGCCCCTATACACATAATGACACACATACAGTAGTACCCTGTTACACATATGCCGCACATTATTAATGCCCTTATACACATAATGACACACACAGTGCCCCTTTATACATATGTTGCACATTATTAATGCAGTTTTACATGACACACATAATGCTCCTTACACATATTCTGAACACTACTGCACAACCAACCCACTCACATGCACACATCACTCACACTGCCACTAACACTGTGACCTCTGCCTCTGCTTGGAAACAGATGTCCTCATAAATCTTGCCTCAATGCTAACGTCGGGCACCTTTTTTTATGAAAATGCATCTTATTTGCATTGCTATGTGGCTAGGATGAACAAGCAGCTTCTGCTGATTAAAATGATATGCAGCATGCCTATATACTGTGTGAGACTGTGGCTGTATCTGCATATGAAATGCTACACACAGAAGATAGGCATGCCGCATATCATTTTAATCAGCAGAAGCTGCTGATGCCCCTAGTCATATCAAATGCCCTAGGCAATTGCCTAGTTTGCCTATGCCTATGGCCGGCTCTGCCCATGGTACTAAAGTACAGATCCCCAGTATCCAGTACAGACTACAAGAAAAGGAATTGCCAGTACGTATTAAATTCCTATTTTTTAACCATTACACTTTGTCCACAAATAGTGTTTATTGGATTGTGATGCATAGTAATGGCAAAATAATTTAAAAAAACATATTGCTATCACTAATTTTGTGCAAAAAAGAAACAAAGTATATTATGAATCTAGTACCTGAAGCATCATTACTGAACATTATAAGTAAACTTGCAGTATGCTGGTAATGTTGTAATTAGAGATGAGCGGGTTCGGTTTCTCTGAATCCGAACCCGCCAGAACTTCATGTTTTTTTTCACGGGTCCGAGCGACTCGGATCTTCCCGCCTTGCTCGGTTAACCCGAGCGCGCCCGAACGTCATCATGACGCTGTCGGATTCTCGCGAGGCTCGGATTCTATCGCGAGACTCGGATTCTATATAAGGAGCCGCGCGTCGCCGCCATTTTCACACGTGCATTGAGATTGATAGGGAGAGGACGTGGCTGGCGTCCTCTCCATTTAGATTATAAGAGACTGAGAGAGATTTACTGGAGCTGACTAGGAGGAGTACTGTTACTGTAGAAGTGTAGAGACTGAGTGGAGAGAGTTTACTAGTGAGGACAGTGCAGTTTACTTTATAATCCGTTCTCTGCCTGAAAAAAGCGATACACAGCACACAGTGACTCAGTCACATACCATATCTGTGTGCACTGCTCAGGCTCAGGCCAGTGTGCTGCATCATCTATTATCTATATATAATATTATATATATCTGTCTGACTGCTCAGCTCACACAGCTTATAATTGTGGGGGAGACTGGGGAGCACTACTGCAGTGCCAGTTATAGGTTATAGCAGGAGCCAGGAGTACATAATATATTATATAGTGAGTGACCACCAGACACACAGTGCAGTTTATTTAATATATCCGTTCTCTGCCTGAAAAAAGCGATACACACAGTGACTCAGTCAGTCACATACCATATCTGTGTGCACTGCTCAGGCTCAGGCCAGTGTGCTGCATCATCTATTATCTATATATAATATTATATATATCTGTCTGACTGCTCAGCTCACACAGCTTATAATTGTGGGGGAGACTGGGGAGCACTACTGCAGTGCCAGTTATAGGTTATAGCAGGAGCCAGGAGTACATAATATATTATATAGTGAGTGACCACCAGACACACAGTGCAGTTTATTTAATATATCCGTTCTCTGCCTGAAAAAAGCGATACACACAGTGACTCAGTCAGTCACATACCATATCTGTGTGCACTGCTCAGGCTCAGGCCAGTGTGCTGCATCATCTATTATCTATATATAATATTATATATATCTGTCTGACTGCTCAGCTCACACAGCTTATAATTGTGGGGGAGACTGGGGAGCACTACTGCAGTGCCAGTTATAGGTTATAGCAGGAGCCAGGAGTACATAATATATTATATAGTGAGTGACCACCAGACACACAGTGCAGTTTATTTAATATATCCGTTCTCTGCCTGAAAAAAGCGATACACACAGTGACTCAGTCAGTCACATACCATATCTGTGTGCACTGCTCAGGCTCAGGCCAGTGTGCTGCATCATCTATATATATTATATATCTGTCTGACTGCTCAGCTCACACAGCTTATAATTGTGGGGGAGACTGGGGAGCACTACTGCAGTGCCAGTTATAGGTTATAGCAGGAGCCAGGAGTACATATTATATTAAAATTAAACAGTGCACACTTTTGCTGCAGGAGTGCCACTGCCAGTGTGACTGACCAGTGACCTGACCACACTGACCACCAGTATAGTTAGTAGTATACTTATATTGTGATTGCCTGAAAAAGTTAAACACTCGTCGTGTGACTTCACTTGTGTGTTTTTTTTTTTTTTATTCTATAAAAATAAAACTCATTCTGCTGACAGACAGTGTCCAGCAGGTCCGTCATTATATAATATATAATATATACCTGTCCGGCTGCAGTAGTGATATATATATATTTTTTATATCATTTATCATCCAGTCGCAGCAGACACAGTACGGTAGTTCACGGCTGTGGCTACCTCTGTGTCTCTGCACTCGGCAGGCAGTCCGTCCATAATTGTAATACCACCTAACCGTGGATTTTTTTCATTCTTCTTTATACATACATAGTTACATAGACATCTTCTCTTTATCAACCAGTCTATATTAGCTGCAGACACAGTACAGTACGGTAGTTCACGGCTGTGGCTACCTCTGTGTCTGCACTCGGCAGGCAGTCCGTCCATAATTGTATACCACCTAACCGTGGTTTTTTTTCATTCTTCTTTATACATACATAGTTACATAGACATCTTCTCTTTATCAACCAGTCTATATTAGCTGCAGACACAGTACAGTACGGTAGTTCACGGCTGTGGCTACCTCTGTGTCTGCACTCGGCAGGCAGTCCGTCCATAATTGTATACCACCTAACCGTGGATTTTTTTCAGTCTTCTTTATACATACATAGTTACATAGATATCTTCTCTTTATCAACCAGTCTATATTAGCTGCAGACACAGTACAGTACGGTAGTTCACGGCTGTGGCTACCTCTGTGTCTGCAGTCGGCAGGCAGTCCATAATTGTATACTAGTATCCATCTCCATTGTTTACCTGAGGTGCCTTTTAGTTGTGCCTATTAAAATATGGAGAACAAAAATGTTGAGGTTCCAAAATTAGGGAAAGATCAAGATCCACTTCCACCTCGTGCTGAAGCTGCTGCCACTAGTCATGGCCGAGACGATGAAATGCCAGCAACGTCGTCTGCCAAGGCCGATGCCCAATGGCATAGTACAGAGCATGTCAAATCCAAAACACCAAATATCAGAAAAAAAAGGACTCCAAAACCTAAAATAAAATTGTCGGAGGAGAAGCGTAAACTTGCCAATATGCCATTTACCACACGGAGTGGCAAGGAACGGCTGAGGCCCTGGCCTATGTTCATGGCTAGTGGTTCAGCTTCACATGAGGATGGAAGCACTCAGCCTCTCGCTAGAAAAATGAAAAGACTCAAGCTGGCAAAAGCAGCACAGCAAAGAACTGTGCATTCTTCGAATTCCCAAATCCACAAGGAGAGTCCAATTGTGTCGGTTGCGATGCCTGACCTTCCCAACACTGGACATGAAGAGCATGCGCCTTCCACCATTTGCACGCCCCCTGCAAGTGCTGGAAGGAGCACCCGCAGTCCAGTTCCTGATAGTCAGATTGAAGATGTCAGTGTTGAAGTACACCAGGATGAGGAGGATATGGGTGTTGCTGGCGCTGGGGAGGAAATTGACCAGGAGGATTCTGATGGTGAGGTGGTTTGTTTAAGTCAGGCACCCGGGGAGACACCTGTTGTCCGTGGGAGGAATATGGCCGTTGACATGCCAGGTGAAAATACCAAAAAAATCAGCTCTTCGGTGTGGAGGTATTTCACCAGAAATGCGGACAACAGGTGTCAAGCCGTGTGTTCCCTTTGTCAAGCTGTAATAAGTAGGGGTAAGGACGTTAACCACCTCGGAACATCCTCCCTTATACGTCACCTGCAGCGCATTCATAATAAGTCAGTGACAAGTTCAAAAACTTTGGGTGACAGCGGAAGCAGTCCACTGACCAGTAAATCCCTTCCTCTTGTAACCAAGCTCACGCAAACCACCCCACCAACTCCCTCAGTGTCAATTTCCTCCTTCCCCAGGAATGCCAATAGTCCTGCAGGCCATGTCACTGGCAATTCTGACGAGTCCTCTCCTGCCTGGGATTCCTCCGATGCATCCTTGCGTGTAACGCCTACTGCTGCTGGCGCTGCTGTTGTTGCCGCTGGGAGTCGATGGTCATCCCAGAGGGGAAGTCGTAAGCCCACTTGTACTACTTCCAGTAAGCAATTGACTGTTCAACAGTCCTTTGCGAGGAAGATGAAATATCACAGCAGTCATCCTACTGCAAAGCGGATAACTGAGGCCTTGACAACTATGTTGGTGTTAGACGTGCGTCCGGTATCCGCCGTTAGTTCACAGGGAACTAGACAATTTATTGAGGCAGTGTGCCCCCGTTACCAAATACCATCTAGGTTCCACTTCTCTAGGCAGGCGATACCGAGAATGTACACGGACGTCAGAAAAAGACTCACCAGTGTCCTAAAAAATGCAGTTGTACCCAATGTCCACTTAACCACGGACATGTGGACAAGTGGAGCAGGGCAGGGTCAGGACTATATGACTGTGACAGCCCACTGGGTAGATGTATGGACTCCCGCCGCAAGAACAGCAGCGGCGGCACCAGTAGCAGCATCTCGCAAACGCCAACTCTTTCCTAGGCAGGCTACGCTTTGTATCACCGCTTTCCAGAATACGCACACAGCTGAAAACCTCTTACGGCAACTGAGGAAGATCATCGCGGAATGGCTTACCCCAATTGGACTCTCCTGTGGATTTGTGGCATCGGACAACGCCAGCAATATTGTGTGTGCATTAAATATGGGCAAATTCCAGCACGTCCCATGTTTTGCACATACCTTGAATTTGGTGGTGCAGAATTTTTTAAAAAACGACAGGGGCGTGCAAGAGATGCTGTCGGTGGCCAGAAGAATTGCGGGACACTTTCGGCGTACAGGCACCACGTACAGAAGACTGGAGCACCACCAAAAACTACTGAACCTGCCCTGCCATCATCTGAAGCAAGAAGTGGTAACGAGGTGGAATTCAACCCTCTATATGCTTCAGAGGTTGGAGGAGCAGCAAAAGGCCATTCAAGCCTATACAATTGAGCACGATATAGGAGGTGGAATGCACCTGTCTCAAGTGCAGTGGAGAATGATTTCAACGTTGTGCAAGGTTCTGATGCCCTTTGAACTTGCCACACGTGAAGTCAGTTCAGACACTGCCAGCCTGAGTCAGGTCATTCCCCTCATCAGGCTTTTGCAGAAGAAGCTGGAGGCATTGAAGAAGGAGCTAAAAGGGAGCGATTCCGCTAGGCATGTGGGACTTGTGGATGCAGCCCTTAATTCGCTTAACAAGGATTCACGGGTGGTCAATCTGTTGAAATCAGAGCACTACATTTTGGCCACCGTGCTCGATCCTAGATTTAAAGCCTACCTTGGATCTCTCTTTCCGGCAGACACAAGTCTGCTGGGGTTGAAAGACCTGCTGGTGACAAAATTGTCAAGTCAAGCGGAACGCGACCTGTCAACATCTCCTCCTTCACATTCTCCCGCAACTGGGGGTGCGAGGAAAAGGCTCAGAATTCCGAGCCCACCCGCTGGCGGTGATGCAGGGCAGTCTGGAGCGACTGCTGATGCTGACATCTGGTCCGGACTGAAGGACCTGACAACGATTACGGACATGTCGTCTACTGTCACTGCATATGATTCTCTCAACATTGATAGAATGGTGGAGGATTATATGAGTGACCGCATCCAAGTAGGCACGTCACACAGTCCGTACTTATACTGGCAGGAAAAAGAGGCAATTTGGAGGCCCTTGCACAAACTGGCTTTATTCTACCTAAGTTGCCCTCCCACAAGTGTGTACTCCGAAAGAGTGTTTAGTGCCGCCGCTCACCTTGTCAGCAATCGGCGTACGAGGTTACATCCAGAAAATGTGGAGAAGATGATGTTCATTAAAATGAATTATAATCAATTCCTCCGCGGAGACATTGACCAGCAGCAATTGCCTCCACAAAGTACACAGGGAGCTGAGATGGTGGATTCCAGTGGGGACGAATTGATAATCTGTGAGGAGGGGGATGTACACTGTGATATATCGGAGGGTGAAGATGAGGTGGACATCTTGCCTCTGTAGAGCCAGTTTGTGCAAGGAGAGATTAATTGCTTCTTTTTTGGGGGGGGTCCAAACCAACCCGTCATATCAGTCACAGTCGTGTGGCAGACCCTGTCACTGAAATGATGGGTTGGTTAAAGTGTGCATGTCCTGTTTTGTTTATACAACATAAGGGTGGGTGGGAGGGCCCAAGGACAATTCCATCTTGCACCTCTTTTTTCTTTTCTTTTTCTTTGCATCATGTGCTGATTGGGGAGGGTTTTTTGGAAGGGACATCCTGCGTGACACTGCAGTGCCACTCCTAGATGGGCCCGGTGTTTGTGTCGGCCACTAGGGTCGCTAATCTTACTCACACAGTCAGCTACCTCATTGCGCCTCTTTTTTTCTTTGCGTCATGTGCTGTTTGGGGAGGGTTTTTTGGAAGGGACATCCTGCGTGACACTGCAGTGCCACTCCTAGATGGGCCCGGTGTTTGTGTCGGCCACTAGGGTCGCTAATCTTACTCACACAGCTACCTCATTGCGCCTCTTTTTTTCTTTGCGTCATGTGCTGTTTGGGGAGGGTTTTTTGGAAGGGACATCCTGCGTGACACTGCAGTGCCACTCCTAGATGGGCCCGGTGTTTGTGTCGGCCACTAGGGTCGCTAATCTTACTCACACAGCTACCTCATTGCGCCTCTTTTTTTCTTTGCGTCATGTGCTGTTTGGGGAGGGTTTTTTGGAAGGGCCATCCTGCGTGACACTGCAGTGCCACTCCTAGATGGGCCCGGTGTTTGTGTCGGCCACTAGGGTCGCTAATCTTACTCACACAGCTACCTCATTGCGCCTCTTTTTTTCTTTGCGTCATGTGCTGTTTGGGGAGGGTTTTTTGGAAGGGACATCCTGCGTGACACTGCAGTGCCACTCCTAGATGGGCCCGGTGTTTGTGTCGGCCACTAGGGTCGCTTATCTTACTCACACAGCGACCTCGGTGCAAATTTTAGGACTAAAAATAATATTGTGAGGTGTGAGGTATTCAGAATAGACTGAAAATGAGTGTAAATTATGGTTTTTGAGGTTAATAATACTTTGGGATCAAAATGACCCCCAAATTCTATGATTTAAGCTGTTTTTTAGTGTTTTTTGAAAAAAACACCCGAATCCAAAACACACCCGAATCCGACAAAAAAAATTCGGTGAGGTTTTGCCAAAACGCGTTCGAACCCAAAACACGGCCGCGGAACCGAACCCAAAACCAAAACACAAAACCCAAAAAATTTCAGGCGCTCATCTCTAGTTGTAATATGATTCAAACAACAAATGTATTCCACAAGAAAACATGGCATGTATGTGTAAGAGGTGCATATAGTATGTCTATTTTGATAGCACAATGAAGCTTGATAGACAGCTCAAAGGAATGTGAACACAGAAAGAGGGCCTTTAAAATATGTAACACAAATAAAGTGTTGGAACTGAAAACATGGCATGTACAGTGCATCTGGAAAGTATTCACAGCGCTTCACTTTTTCCACATTTTGTTATGTTACAGCCTTATTCCAAAATGGAATAAATGAATTTTTTCCCTCAAAATTATACACACAATACCCCATAATGACAAAGTGAAAAAAGTTTTTTTGAGATTTTTGCTAATTTAAAATAAAAAAACTAAGAAATTACATGTACATAAATATTCATAGTCTTTTTAAATAGGATTTTGGTTCCTACCAGTAAATCCTTTTCTCGTAGTCCGTAAAGGATGCTGGGGTCCACATTAGTACCATGGGGTATAGACGAGTCCAACAGGAGCCATTGGCACTTTAAGAGTTTGAGAGTGTGGGCTGGCTCCTCCCTCTATGCCCCTCCTACCAGACTCAGTCTAGAAACTGTGCTCGAGGAGATGACATACTCCGAGAGAAGGATTATACACAGATAGTGGTGAGATTCATACCAGCTCACACATACAAGGCACGTCAAGCCAACGAGCTTGAACAACTCAGCAACAGCTGAAACATTACTTACCAAGTAACAATGCAGAACTCAACTAAAATGAAGTTGTACTGAACCATAAAACATTTGCAGGAAAACGAAGCGCTGGGCTGGCGCCCAGCATCCTCTACGGACTACGAGAATAGGATTTACCGGCAGGTACCAAAATCTTATTTTCTCTCACGTCCAAGAGGATGCTGGGGTCCACATTAGTACCATGGGGATGTATCAAAGCTCCCAGAACGGGAGGGAGAGCGCTGAGGCTCCTGTAGAACTGATTGACTGAACTTCAGATCATCAGAGGCCAAAGTATCGAACTGGTAGAACTTTGCAAACGTGTTCGACCCAGACCAAGTTGCAGCTCGCCAAAGTTGTACTGCCGAGACACCCCAGGCAGCCACCCAGGAAGACCCCACCTTACGAGTAGAGTGGGCCTTAACAGATTTTGGACACGACAGTCCTGCCATAGAATAAGCATGCTGGATAGTGAACCTGATCCAGTGAGAGATCATCTGCTTAGAAGCAGGACACCCAATTTACTTGGGATCATATAGGACAAACAGAGAGTCCGACTTTCTGTGACGAGAAGTTCTCTTCACATATATCTTCAGAGCCCTTACGACATCCAAGGACTTTGATGTAATTGAGGAGTCAGTAGCCACTGGCACCACAATAGGTTGGTTGATATGAAATGCCGACACAACCTTTGGAAGAAACTGCTGACGTGTCCGGAGCTCAGTTCTATCTTCATGGAAGATCAAATAAGGGCTTTTACAGGATAAAGCCCCCAGCTTGGACACACGTCTAGCAGAAGCTAAGGCCAACAACGTGACCGCCTTCCACGTAAGAAATTTGACCTCTACCTCCTGTAGAAGTTCAAACCAATCCGACTGGAGGAACTGCAACACCAGGTTAAGGTACCAAGGCGCCGTAGGCGGTACAAAGGGAGGTTGGATATGCAGAACTCCCTTCAAAAAGATCTGAACCTCAGGGAGGGCAGCCAATTGTTTCTGAAAGAAAATGGATAGGGCTGAATCTGGACCTTTACAGATCCCAAACGCAGACCCATATCCACATCTGCTTGCAGGAAGAGGAGGAAATGTCCCAGTTGAAACTCCACCGTAGGAAACTTCTTGGACTCACACCAAGAGACATATTTCTTCCAAATACGATGGTAATGTTTAGACATTACCCCTTTCCTAGCCTGTATGAGGGTAGGAATAATCTTTTTTGGAACGCCCTTCCGAGCAAGAATCAGGTGCTCAACTTCCATGCCATCAAACATAGCCGCGGTAAGTCTTGATAGGCGAACGGCCCCTGCTGCAGCAGGTTCTCTCGAAGAGGAAGAGGCCTAGGCTCTTCTTCCAGTAGATTCAGAAGGTCCGCGTACCAAGCCCTTCTTGGCCAGTCTGGGGCAATGAGGATCGCTTGAACCCTTGTTCTCCTTATGAGCATTAGGATTCTTGGGATGAGTGGGAGTGGTGGAAACACGTACACTGACTGGAACACCCACGGAGACACCAGGGCGTCCACTGCCACTGCCTGTGTGTCCCTTGATCTGGAACAATAATGCTGAAGCTTCTTGTTGAGACAAGAGGCCATCATGTCTATTTGGGGGTAAGCCCCAAAGATCTGTTACTTCCTTGAACACCTCTGGATGGAGTCCCCACTCTCCTGGATGGAGATCGTGTCTGCTGAGGAAGTCTGCTTCCCAGTTGGCTACTCCCGGAATGAAGATGGCTGACAGTGCTAATGCGTGTTTTTCTCTCCAGAGGAGTATTCTTGTCACCTCTGACATTGCCGCTCTGCTCTTCATTCTGCCTTGTCGGTTTATGTAAGCCACTGTTGTTACGTTGTCCGACTGCACTTGAATGGTCCGATTTCTCAGAAGAGGGGCTGCCTGAAGAAGACCGTTGTAGACAGCTCTTAGTTCCAGGATGTTGATGGGCAGGCCAGCTTCCAGGCTTGGCCACCGTCCTTGGAAAGTTACTCCTTGAGTGACTGCTCCCCAGCCCCAAAGACTCGCATCCGTGGTTAGAAGGACTTAGTCCTCAATCCCGAACCTGCGGCCCTCCAGAAGGCGAGGCAACTGGAGCCACCAGAGGACTGAAATCCTTGCCTTTGGTGACAGACGAATTCTCTGATGCATGTGGAGGTGAGATCCCGACCACTTGTCCAGGAGATCCAGTTGGAAGGTCCGAGCGTGGAACCTCCAGTACTGGAGGGCCTCGTAAGAGGCCACCATCTTTCCCACTAGGCATGCATTGATGAACTGACACCCGGGGTGGCTTCAGGACATCCAGGACCATAGCTTGTATCACCAACGCCTATTCCTGCAGAAGAAACACCCTCTGCACTACCGCATCCAGGATCATTCCCAAAAATGACAACCTCTGGGTTGGTTCCAAATATGACTTTGGAAGATTCAGAATCCAACCGTGACTCTGGAGCAGTCGTGTTGTGAGAACAATGGACTGCAGTAGCTTCTCCTTGGACGATGCCTTTATCAGCAGATCGTCCAGATATGGAATGATGTTCACCCCCTGCTTGTGAAGGAGAATCATCATTTCCGCCATCACCTTGGTAAACACCCTTGGTGCTGTGGAGAGGCCGAATGGCAGGGCCTGGAACTGGAAATGACAGTCCTGCAGTGCGAAGCGGAGATAAGCCTGATGCGGTAGCCAGATCAGAATGTGGAGGTACGCATCCTTGATATCCAGTGATACCAGGAATTCCCCCTCTTCCAGACATGATAGAGAGACTCCATCTTGAACTTGAACTCCTTTAGAAAGGGGTTCAATGATTTTAGGTTCAGAATGGGCCTGACCGAACCATCCGGTTTCAGTACCACGAAAAGGTCCGAATAGTAACCTTTGGTCAGCATGTGAGTTGGCACTGGCACAATGACCTGTGCCTCCACCAGCTTTTGGACAGCGTCTTGTAGCACCGTGCTGTCTTCCAACAGAGTTGGTAAGCCTAACTTGAAAAAACGATGAGGAGGGAGACTTTGAAATTCCAGCCTGTATCCCTGAGACACAATATCTACCAAGCTGGACGATACCCAGACATGACTGAAGAGTCTGAGTCTCGCTCCCACTGGCCCCACCACTGGGGCGTGCAGTCCACTGTCATGCGGAGGACTTTGGCGTACCCGAAGCAGGCTTCTGTTCCTGGGAACCTGTAGCGGTGGATATCCACGCATCTAGAGCTTCCCGAAAGAGAGCCTGACCGGTATAGGGTAGGGACTCCACACTCCTTCTGGATTCCGCGTCGGCCAACCACTGGCGCAGCCACAGTCCCCGACGAGCTGAAACAGACATGGAAGAAATTCCCGCAGCCATGGAACCCAAGTCTTTCATGGATTCTACCATAAAACCTGCAGAATCATGTATGTTGCGTAAATACAATGCAACGTCATCCCTATTCATCGTATCCAAATCCTCAAGTAAGGCAGCCGACCATTCACTATTGCCTTGGCAATCCATGCACTAGCAATAGTGGGATGTAATATGGCCCCAGAAGCAGTGTGCATTGATTTAAGTGCAGAGTCGTAGCGTGGAGACATGACACACGGAGCAGGGCCATGTCATGGCGCCGCCACCCACCACCACACATACATACATACATACATACATAGATTCACACACATTTAGGCACAGACATACATAAACACACACATATACACATATATACAGATATATATATATACACACACACACACACACACACACACACATAAATACACAAATATACACACAGATATACATAAACACACACATATACACAGATACATACACACAGATATACACAGACATACATAAACATACACAGATATACTGTATACACACAGAAATAAACACACAAATATACACACAGATATACAGACACACATATACACAGATATATACACACAAACACAAATATACACACATACATATACTGTATACAAAGATATATACACATAAACACACACATACATGTATACACATAAAAACACATATGCACACAGACATACTGTATACACTCATTTACAAACAAACACATTTACACACACAAACACAGACATATACACATAAACACACAGTATACACAGACAAACACATACACACACATATACATACAGTATACACATATTAATTCTCACCAAGTGGGCAGCAGCTCCTCGTTCTAGCCTGGAGGGGCGGAGCTTCTATGTGATTGACAGGCTGGGCCTCTGTGGGTGGAATGAAAGAACCGAGGAAAGGGAAGGGGTGGGCACCACACTGCCTGCATGTTACAGATCACTGAATGCAGATACCTGACAGCCAGGAAGCATCTATCTTCTGACAAGCCTCCAAACCTCCCCACTTCCCTAACAACACACCACACTACACTGCACTGGACTCTCTGCACTGCAATCAGTGACATGGAACATACAGGCAGTGTGGTGGCCACAGTGGCGGAACTAGCGAGCGGTGGGCCCAGGTGCGACAAAATGCTTTGGGCCCCCCATCCCATCCAAGTCCACCCCCTCACCCCTGGAGAGGACCTGGTGAAGGGGACCTGCTCAGGGCCAGAGAAATGGATACCTAGCAACAGTGGCGTAACTAGACATTTTAGCACTGTGTGCAAGAAACGGCATCGGAGCCCCACCCCTGCATGCAAAACAGGGGCAGTGCACGCCGTAGGTGCGCGCAAAAATACATAGTGGTGTGGCTTCGTGGGGAAGGGGTGTGGCCACAAAATAATACCAATTCATAAAACGGTGCACAGTAGTCTCCATTATTCAAATTACGCCGCACAGTAGCACCACTACACCAGGTAGAGACCCTTTTACACCTTACGGCAGACAGATTCCTCTTTTACACATTACAATAGACAGTGTCCCCTTTTTACACATTACGGCAGACAGCGTCCCCCTTTTTACACATAACGGCAGACAGCGTGCCCTTTTTACACATAGCGGCAGACAGCATGCACTTTTTACACATAACGGCAGACAGCGTCCCCTTTTTACACATAACGGCAGACAACGTGCCCTTGTTACACATAGCGGCAGACAGCGTACACTTTTTACACATAACGGCAGACAGCGTGCCCTTGTTAAACATAGCGGCAGACAGCGTACACTTTTTACACATAACGGCAGACAGCGTGCCCTTGTTAAACATAGCGGCAGACAGCGTACACTTTTTACACATAACGGCAGACAGCGTGCCCTTTTTACACATAACGGCAGACAGCGTCACCTTTTTACACATTACGGCAGACAGTGTGCCCTTGTTACACATTACGGCAGACAGCATCCCCCTTTTTACACATTACGGCAGGCAGATTCCCCCTTTTTACACCTTGCGGCAGACAGCGTCTCTTTTTACACATAACGGCAGACAGCGTGCTCTTGTTACACATAGCGGCAGACAGCGTACACTTTTTACACATAACGGCAGACAGCGTGCCCTTGTTAAACATAGCGGCAGACAGCGTACACTTTTTACACATAATGGCAGACCGCGTGCTTTTTTTACACATAACGGCAGACAGCGTACACTTTTTACACATTACGGCAGACAGTGTGCCCTTGTTACACATCACGGCAGACAGATTCCCCCTTTTTACACATTGCGTCAGGCAGATTCCCCCTTTTTACACATTGCGTCAGGCAGATTCCCCCTTTTTACACATTACATCAGGCAGATTCCCCCTTTTTACACATTGCGGCAGGCAGATTCCCCCATTTTACACATTGTGGCAAGCAGATTCCCCCTTTTTACACATTGCGGCAGGCAGATTCCCCCTTTTTACACATTGCGGCAGGCAGTCCCCCATTTTTACACATTGCGGCAGGCAGTCCCCCTTTTTGTACATGAAAGAAAGAAAGAAAGAAAGAAAGAAAGAAGAGAGAGAGAGAGAGAGAGAGAGAGAAAGAAAGAAAGAAAGAAAGAAAGAAAGAAAGAAAGAAAGAAAGAAAGAAAGAAAGAATTATACTTACCCTCCCCCTGGCTCAGGCTCCTCGGTGGAGCTTCTGGTCACGATTCCCGGGCTGGAGAGAAGGAGGAGGAGGGAGGTGGAGGAGGGAGCCGCAGCAGCGCTGTGTTACTGGTAGAGGCGCTGCTGCTGCTGCCCCTCTGCTTCACTATAGGCTGTTCTCGGAAGACAGCATATAGTGAAGCAGAGGGACAGCAGCAGCAGCGCCTCAACCAGTAGTAAAGCGCTGCTGCGGCTCCCTCCTCCCTCCTTCCTTCTGTACCGCTGCGATTGCCCGCAGCACACAGCGGCATGTAATGAGTCAGTTTGACTCATTACATGCTTTGGGCCCCTGGACAGTGGCGGGCCCCAGTGCAATGCACTGGTTGCACTGGCGGTAGTTCCGCCTCTGGGTGGCCACCCCTTCCCTCTCTTCTAGTAATCTCCTCCTACCCCGAGATCCCAGCTCTCAGCTGTGTTACAGGGAGCCGGCATCTTCTGTCCCCAGCGGCGCCTAGAGCTCGAGCTCCACTTGCTCCATCCTCCCTACGCCCCTGTTTAAGCGTGTTATCAATCTTTCTATCTGCCGGCTCCTTTAAGGCGGTAGATCCCGGAACAGGCAAAACCACCTTCTTTGAGAGTCTGGACACAGATGCGTCAACAATCAGAGGGTTTTCCCACTTTTTCCTATCCTCCTCAGGGAAAGGGAAAGCCACCTGGACCCTTTTAGGGATCTGGAACTTTTTCTCAGGGCTTTTTCAAATAATGCATTCAACTCCTTTGACGCAGGGAAGGTTTGTGAGGCTTTTTTATTTTCAGTGAAAAAAGCCTCCTCAACCTGCTCAGGTGTGGTATCATTAACATTAACACATCCCTGATAGCCTCTATCAACAATTGCACCCCCTTGCAAGAGATGTGGACCCCCGCAACACATCCCCATCATCATCTGTAGTGTCAGAATCAGTATCCGTGTCGTCTTGTGTGACATGTACAAGCGCACATTTGTGGGGGTATATAGCGGGGGGTCCTGAGGTACGAGAAACAGGCCATACAGCCATAGAGCTCTGTAATACCTGGGTTGCAGATTCATTACTAGCAACCCTGGCAGAAATCTGAGAAATCCATGATTTGATAGAGAAAAACCACCCTGGTTCCCTTGCTGGTATCTGTGCTAAACCAGTGCTATCCTGATTACATGGAATGGGATCATCCTGGGAGGACAAATCCTCTGCAGCATATGACACAGCGTCCCTGGACATAGCTAAAGGTGATCACCAAACACTCCACACACACTCAGGTCGGGGAAGACAGAGTTTCCCCCCCCAAGAAAGGCAAGAGAGACACAGAGATTGGAGCCAACCCACAGTACAGCGCTTTCAGTCAATGGAGACCTCTTACCAGCGCAGACTGTGTCTATTAATAGAAGACACAGCCGTTATACAGCCTCCCCTCCCTTCTACTACCCCCTGGTACCGTGTACTGACAGTTGGAGCTGCTGTGGAGGGACCTGTTCTTCCATCCAGCGCTGTGCAGGCAGGAAAATGGCGCTGGAACGCTGCTGGGTCCGCTCTGAGGAGAAGCTCCGCCCCCTTAATGGTGCTGCCTTCCCGCTCTTTAGATATTATACTGGCCTGAGGAAAACTTGCTGGCTGAGATCCGTGGACCCCGACAGGCTTGCTGACCAGTGTGGAGGTAAGTGCTGGTCCAGGGCGCCCCTCACAGAGCCGCACTATGTGCCTCTTTACCGTCCCAGGAGCGCAGTTAGTACTGCGCTCCCCTTTGCCGCCATCTTCACACCGGCCCCCCGCTTGCTAGGGGGGTCGGTGTCTCACACACCACTCTTCAGCATCTGTAAAGGGTTGGCGGCATGCTGCTGGGGCGAGCGGTCCCCTGTGGCGGCGACCGATCCGACCCCTCTGGAGCTCAGTGTCCAGTCAGTGGAGTCAGTGGCTCAGACCCCGCAGGGCGGACACTGCTCCCCCCCTTAGTCCCTCGCTGCAGGCAGGCTAATGCCAACAGCCTCCTGTAAAAAACAAACTCTAAAAACAACTAGAGGGAGGAGCCAGCCCACACTCTCAAACTCTTAAAGTGCCAATGGCTCTTGGTGGACTCGTCTATACCCCATGGTACTAATGTGGACCCCAGCATCCTCTAGGACGTAAGAGAAAATATGATGCCACAAGCTTGGCACACCTATCTTTGGGCAGTTTCACCCATTCCTCTTTGCAGCACCTCTCAAGCTCCATTAGGTTGGATGGGAAGCGAGGGTGTATAGCCATTTTCAGATCTCTCCAGAGATGTTCAATCGGATTAAAGTCTGGGATCTAGCTGGGCCACTCAAGGACATTCACAGATTTGTCCTGAAGTCACTCCTTTGATATCTTGGCTGTGTGCTTAGGTTTGTTGTCCTGCTAAAACATGAACTGTCATCCCAGTCTGAGGTCAAGAGCGCTCTGAAGCAGGTTTTCATCCAGGATGTTCTGTACATTGCTGCATTCATCTTTCCCTCTATCATGACTAGTCTCCCAGTTCCTTCTTCTGAAAAACATCCCCACAGCATGATGCTGCCAGCACCATGCTTACTGTAGGGATGGTATTGGCCTGGTGATGAACGGTGCCTGGTTTCCTCCAAACATGACGCCTGGCATTTACGCCAAAGAGTTCAATGTTTGTCTCATCAAACCAGACCATTTTGTTTTTCATGGTCTGAGAGTCCTTCAGGAGCATTTTGACAAACTTCAGGTGGGCTGCCATATGCTTTTAACTAAGGAGAGGCTTCCGTCTAGCCACTCTACCATACAGGCCTGATTGGTGGATTGCTGCAGAGATGGCTGTCCTGGAAGGTTCTCCTCTCTCCACAGAGGAATGCTGTAGCTCTGAAAGAGTGACCATCAGGTTCTGGGTCACCTCCCTGACTAGGGACCTTCTCCTCCAATCGCTCAGTTTAGATGACCGGCCAACTCTAGGAAGAGTCCTGGTGGTTCCGAACTTCTTCCATTTCTGGATGATGGAGGCCACTGTGCTCATTGGGACTTTCAAAGCAGCAGATATTTTTCTGTACCCTTCCCCAGATTTGTGCCTCGAGACAATCCTGTCTCGGAGGTCTACAGACAATTCCTTTGACTTCATGCTTGGTTTGTGCTCAGACATGCATTGGGACCTTATATAGACTGGTGTGTGCCTTTCCAAATCATGTCCAATCAACTGAATTTACCACAGGTGGACTCCAATTAAGCTGTAGGAACATCTCAAGTATGATCAGTGGAAACAGGATGCAGCTGAGCTCAATTTTGAGCTTAATGGCAAAGGCTGTGAATACTTATGTACATGTGGTTTCTTAGTTTTTTATTTTTAATAAATTTGCAAATATCTTCTTTCACGTTGTCATTATGGGGTATTGTGTGTAGAACTTTGAGGGAAAAATGAATTTATTCTATTTCGGAATAAGGCTGTAACATCACAAAATGTGGAATAATTGAAGCGCTGTGAATATTTTCCAGATGCACTGTATGTATAAGAGGTACATACAGTATGTCTATTTTGATAGCACAATGCAGCTTGATAGACAGCTCAAAGCAATGTGAACTCAGAAAGAGGACCTTTAAAATTAGTTAATCTGTTGTGTGTAATGTGTACAATTGCTTGACAAACGACACATGTAGTACATGTGCAGTACACATGCAATAGTTGTAAACAAACGTGTGTGGAATATGTGTTGCACATATCCAGGGAGTGAGAGGCTACACACCATTAAACAGAAATGTAATGAGATGTTGAGGTGTTTGCATTGGAAAGAGGTGTGTGTGATTTGCAAGTTTTTGTTGGAAGATCGTTGGCAGGAAACCTGTGCTGAGCATTCGCAAGCTGTGCTCAGCCTTAGACTTAATTGGCATCTGCGAACGCTCAGTGTGCACTGACAGCGATTTGCTGTGAAACCAGAGTCGGCACAATGCGCTCTGCGAGGTCAGCAATGCAGGGAGGCGCAGGGATACAGAGGCGCTCTACCTGCTCGGCCGCTATCCGCTGCTGTGCGGATCTCCTGTCAAAGTATATGACAGGCAGCTGCAGACCAGCAGAATCAAGGCACCTCAGCTGAGCGCCGATCTGATCCAACAGACAATGCTGCTGCTGTAGACATAAAAAGTTTATCTTCTGCTATTGCAGCTATACAGTTGCTGAAACCATGCCCCCTCCGCAAGCCCCGCCCCCTCTCACGAGCCACGTCTGTTCTCTATCTTCTGCCGGGAACCAGGTAGAACATGAGGGCCACTCAGTGCTGGAGTCTGTGCAGCAGTACATTGAAGTCACTGCTAAGGGCTGTGCAGTGAGACACTGAGGTACTGGGGGCTCCAGGAAATGTCCTGTACAGCTGAGCCAGTGCTGGGAAGTGGTCCCCTTGGAGCACTTACTGCATAAGTCCTTCTGGCTGAGAAGACTGTGGGTAATACTGTGGCTGGGGAGGATGGGGTTAGTGTTCTCTGGCTGGGGAGGATGGGGTTAGTTTTTCTCTGGCTGCGGAGGATGGGGACAGTACTCTGGCTGGGGAAGATGAGACTGGTGCTCTCTGACTGCAGACGATGGGGTAATACTCTGGCTGCAGAGGATGGGACTGGTGCTCTCTCGCTGCAGAAGATGGGGCAGTACTCTTGCTGGGGAGAATAGGAGTGGTGGTCTCTGGCTGCGGAGGATGGGGGTAGTACTCTGGCTGGGGAGGATGAGACTGGTGCTCACTGGCTGCGGAGGATGGGGGTAGTACTCTGGGTGAGAGCTGGGGAGGATGAGGGTAGTACTCTGGGTGAGAGCTGGGGAGGATGGGGGTAGTACTCTGGGTGAGAGCTGGGGAGGATGGGGTAGTACTCTGGGTGAAATCTGGGGAGGATGAGGGTAGTACTCTGGGTGAGAGCTGGGGAGGATGAGGGTAGTACTCTGGGTGAGAGCTGGGGAGGATGGGGGTAGTACTCTGGGTGAGAGCTGGGGAGGATGGGGTAGTACTCTGGGTGAAAGCTGGGGAGGATGAGGGTAGTACTCTGGGTGAGAGCTAGGGAGGATGGGGGTAGTGCTCTGGTTGAGAGCTGGGCTTGATGGGGATAGTACTCTGGGTGAGAGCTAGGGAGGATGGGGGTAGTACTCTGGGTGAGAGCAGGGGAGGATGGGGGTAGTGCTCTGGGTGAGAGCTGGGGAGGATGGGGGTAGTACTCTGGGTGAGAGCTGGGGAGGATGGGGGTAGTACTCTGGGTGAGAGCTGGGCCTGATGGGGGTAGTACTCTGGGTGAGAGCTGGGGAGGATGGGGGTAGTGCTCTGGGTGAGAGCTGGGGAGGATGGGGGTAGTACTCTGGGTGAGAGCTGGGGAGGATGGGGGTAGTACTCTGGGTGAGAGCTGGGCCTGATGGGGGTAGTACTCTGGGTGAGAGCTGGGGAGGATGGGGGTTGTACTCTCTGGCTGAGAGCTTTGGTGTATATGATAGGTATTCTCTAGGTGAGAGCTGGGCCTTATGGGGGTAGTACTCTATGGATGAGACATGAGTGGTTGTGACTGTTAAATCTGTTACTTATATTTCAATAAGAGTTTTTAATGTAACCAGGACACAGGGAGTGTTGCATGCTTCTTTACTGGAGAAGAACAGGAAACTAAAGAACACAGAAATAGATTCAGACACCAACTAATACAAATACAAAATAAGATTCGTGGTAATCTTCCACCAGAACACATATACAGCAATGGGAACTATATACACCACACTCCTCCCAACTTAGATAAATGCAGACATGAAAATGTTAGCACTAAGCAATGTATACGTTACCCCAGAAGGCTACAAATCAAGCCTTTGAGGTGCCTTACGAACTCTGTCTGGATACCGATGTTTAACTCCCAGAGTGACTGGCTGCTCCACAGAAATCACACTAGAAGGTTCAGGATCAGTTGTTACTAAGGGAACCTCATGCTCAGGTGACTCCATAACAGGTTTGGGAACAGTCTCTGTATCTGACCCAGAGGGGTACATTTCCTCCACAGTGGCAGGAACAGTCTCCGTAAGAGTTCCAGGGGGGTATACATAAACACCCACATCACTGGCTTGGCTATGTCCAGCTGTCGACGTACAGTCAGTTTGCCTCCCAGCCTCAATGATTTGATCAATGTGGCAACGCCACAATTCTCCTCCTAACTTCAATCACGTACATCAGAGGGCCGGATTTGGAAGAAACTATTCCCGGTTGCCATTTGTCTCCTCTATAATCACGGACCAGAACCTCTTGGCCAATGTGGAAGAACCGAGTAGGTTTCTGATAAACTGATTGAAACTGTTTGTTATGTACCTTCCGCCTTACATCCGGTTTTATCAAGTCCCACTAAGACTGTAAGTTCCGTTGCATAAATAGCACCGCAGGAGGCTGACCGGTAGTGAAGTGCTCAGTCCTACGATATATAAACAAGAAGTTGTCAATCTTGTGTTGCAAAGGTAGATGTTCATGTTGCATGGACTTGATAGCTTTTTTGAATGTTTGGACAAATCTCTCAGCCAAACCGTTAGTGGCTGGATGTGTGGAGCTGATGTAAAATGTTTAATTCCATTGTCTTGCATGAACTTTTTGAATTCCATGGACACAAACTGTGGCCCATTGTCACTGCACACTTGCTCCGGTAGACCATTTCTAGCAAAGATGGTTCGCAGCACAGCAATTGCTTTCTCAGAAGTAGTGGATTTCATCTTTATTACCTCTGGCCATTTTGAATGAGCGTCCACTGCAATAAGAAACATACAATCCATGAATGGACCAGCAAAGTCAATATGTACCCGCTG
This sequence comes from Pseudophryne corroboree, assembly GCF_028390025.1. Lineage (NCBI taxonomy): Eukaryota > Metazoa > Chordata > Amphibia > Anura > Myobatrachidae > Pseudophryne > Pseudophryne corroboree. The sequence continues at coordinate 631,845,450 of NC_086445.1, forward strand.
CCATGGAGATGAAGGCCTTTCCCAGGGGTGTAACGGGGCTAAAGGTGGTGCATTTTGAACTCTTTGACATCCTTCACACCCTTTTGTCAAAGTTTCTATTTGACCATCGATTCCTGGCCACCACACATAGCTTTTAGCAAGATTCTTCATTTTTACTGTGCCTAGGTGACCCTCATGCAAATTTTCCAAAACTCTGTTTCGCAGTTTAGGTGGTATCACCACTCGGGACCCACACAATAGAGTTCCTTGACAGACAGAAAGCTGATCTCTCCTGCCTGAAAACCCGTAATATTGAGCATCGCCATGTTTAGGCCAACCTTTGAGAGTTAAGTCCATTACTTTTGATAGTACCGGGTCTTTCCTTGATCCCCGATTGATCGTGGCATTGGTAATAAGTAGCTGTTCCATCAACATATTGTGATACACTTCCAGGGGGTCTCCATCACTGTCCTCCTCACTTTGGGGCAAGGGAGAACGCGATATACCATCAGCGTTGCCATGTAGTTTTGTTCCTTTAAACTCAATGTCGTATGTATGAGCACCCAGGAATAATGACCAACGTTGAAGCCGAGCTGCAGTCATGGCTGGGACTCCCTTGTGGGGGTTAAAAATTGATACCAGTGGTCGATGATCCGTAATTAATGTAAACCTTTGCCCATACAAAAATTTAGGAAATTTCTTCACTCCCCATACTAAACTTAAGGCCTCTCGGTCAATTTGCGCATAATTCTTCTCTGCTACTGTCAAAGACCGTGAAGCAAACGCTATTGGCTTCTCGCTACCATCTCTCAGTTGATGTGATAACACTGCTCCAATGCCGTACGGTGACGCATCACACGCTAGCCTGATGGGTAGTTTCGGATCAAAATGAGTAAGGACTTTATCAGATGTAATCAATCTTTTTGTTTCTGAGAATGCTTTCTCACAGTCTTTTGTCCACTTCCATCGTGCATTTTTCTGTAGTAGGACATTTAGCGGGTGTATTACTGTGGAGAGGTCTGGTAAGAACTTGTGATAATTAACTAGGCCCAGGTAAGATCTCAGTTGTGACACAGACTGTGGCTGGGGTACTTGTAGTACTGTCTCAAGTTTATCATTTGATTTGTGCAGGCCTTCTCTATCAATCACATGTCCACAATATGAAATGCTTTCTTGGAAAAATGCACATTTATCTTTATTTACTCTGAGTCCATATTCCTGTAGTCGGGTTAATACTTTTTCAAAATTATTTAAATGGTCCACATAATATTTGCCTGTTACAATTATATCATCCAGGTAACATTGCGTACCTGGTATCCCTTGTAGGACTTGATCCATTGCTCTCTGCCATAATGCTGGGGCAGAAGAAAGTCCAAACACAAGACGGTTATATTGTAATAAACCTTTGTGAGTATTGATGGTTAAATATTTCTTAGATGCCTCCTCAATTTCCATTTGCAAGTACGCTTGAGCTAGGTCAATTTTGGAGCAGCGGTCGCCCCCTGAGAGAGCTGCAAAGATGTCCTCTATTTTAGGCAAAGGATACTGCACAGTCCGTAGTACTGGATTTATTGTCATTTTGAAATCTCCGCAAATACGGATACTTCCCATTTTGTCTTTCTTTACTATCGGAACTATGGGCGTAGCACATTCACTCCATTCCACTGGGGAGAGTATACCAGAGTCTTCCAGTTTCCGTAGTTCCTCCTCAACCGCTGGTCGGATGGCATAAGGTACTGTGCGAGCTTTACAAAACTTTGGAACGGCATGTGGATCCAACTCTATACTGGCCTTAATGTCCTTTAACGTGCCTATCCCTGGTTGGAAAATGGGTTGTGCGGCAGCTAACAATTTAGAAAGTTCCTTAATAGCTGCGTCATTGTTGGATACATCAGGTGCAGTAGATTGTAGCCTATGAATGGAATGCCAGTCAAGTTGGATTTTCCTTATCCATTCGCGGCCCAATAATGCCGGTCCACCATGTGGAAGTATGTACAAATACAGCTTATGGCTATTGCCTTTGTATTTCACATAAACTTTTATTTTTCCCAATGGGGACACCAGTTCACCCGTATATGTGCGGAGTGTTACGGATGTTTTCTTTAAAGGAATAGCAGCAAACAGGCGTTTGTAATCACTTGCATTTAGCACTGACAGAGCAGAGACTGTGTCTAATTCCATTTTTAAGTCAATACCTGCTACTTCCAAAGTGACCCAAATCACTTGACGCTCTTTTGCCGTCATAGAGTGCATCTCTAGCCTGCATAACCCTTTTTCTGTACCAGTACTATCAGTAGAGTCTGATTCATTGTTGGCTACTTTATGCACCTGGGATGTTGTATGTTTTCTCCTGGGAACTTTGGATACTTGCAAGCGGTTTGGTGTTTTCCCCGACTGGCACACCCTTTCAATATGGCCTCTTTTCTTACATTTTCTACACACTTTGTCTTTAAACCAGCACTGACTGGCATCATGTGAGGACTTCACACAGCAAACACAGGACTGTCTCTGATACCAATGAACTGG